>NC_134638.1:2049302-2165859 GCF_046129695.1 Lonchura striata | reverse complement strand
ATTGGTTTATACTGGTCTATATTGATTTACACTGGTCTGTACTGGTCCGTACTGGTCCGTACTGGTCCATACTGGTCTAACCGGTCCCCCGCAGGACCTGGGCGCGGCGCAGCCCGGCTCCTCGTCGGCGCCATGGACCATACTGGTCCATACTGGTCTATACTGATCTATACTGGTTTATACTGGTCTGTATTGATTTACACTGGTCCGTACTGGTCCATACTGGTCTAACCGGTGCCCCGCAGGACCTGGGCGCGGCGCAGCCCGGCTCCTCGTCGGCGCCCGTGGCCATCAGCGCGCACCAGAGCGAGGTGGGCTGCGCGGCGCTGAGCGCGCCCGGGACGCTGCTGGCGTCGGCCTCGCGCCGCGGGACCCTGATCCGCCTCTTCTGCACCCAGAGCCGCGCGCGGCTGCTGGAGCTGCGCCGCGGCACCGACCCCGCCACGCTCTACTGGTGCCACTGGGACTGGGACTGGGACTGGGGAAACTGGGAATGGGGAACTGGGACTGGGACCGACCCCGCCACGCTCTACTGGTGCCACTGGGACTGGGGAACTGGGATTGGGAGTGGGACTGGACTGGGACTGGGAGTGGGACTGGGAACTGGGACCGACCCCGCCACGCTCTACTGGTGCCACTGGGACTGGGACTGGGACTGGGGAACTGGGACTGGGACTGGGATTGGGAGTGGGACTGGGAACTGGGACCGACCCCGCCACGCTCTACTGGTGCCACTGGGACTGGGACTGGGACTGGGGAACTGGGACTGGGGAACTGGGACTGGGACCGACCCCGCCATGCTCTACTCGTGCCACTGGGACTGGGACTGGGACTGGGACTGGGACTGGGACTGGGGAAACTGGGACTGGGGACTGGGACTGGGACTGGGGAAACTGGGACTGGGGAACTGGGACCGACCCCGCCACGCTCTACTGGTGCCACTGGGACTGGGGCTGGGACTGGGAGTGGGGAACTGGGACTGGGACCGACCCCGCCACGCTCTACTGGTGGGACTGGGACTGGGAAACTGGGAACACTGGGACTGGGAAACTGGGAACTGGGAGTGGGACTGGGGAAACTGGGACTGGGAACTGGGATTGCGGACTGGGAGTGGGGAACTGGGACTGGGACTGGGAGTGGGAGTGGGACTGGGACCGACCCCGCCACGCTCTACTGGTGGGACTGGGACTGGGACTGGGACTGGGAACTGGGGGACTGGGACTGGGACTGGGGAAGTGGGACTGGGAACTGGGACTGGGACTGGGGACTGGGAGTGGGACTGGAAGTGGGACTGGGAACTGGGAGTGGGGACTGGGGACTGGGAGTGCGAACTGGGATTGGGGACTGGTGGGACTGGGACTGGGACTGGGAACTGGGGGGACTGGGACTGGGACTGGGGAAGTGGGACTGGGGACTGGGAGTGGGAACTGGGGGGACTGGGACTGGGAACTGGGACTGGGGAACTGGGACTGGAAACTGGGACTGGAAACTGGGACTGGGAACTGGGGCTGGGACTGGAGAACTGGGACTGGGGAGCACTGGGGGAACTGGAGGCGGATCTGAGCACTGGGGGAGTCCTGGCCTGCTTTTGGGGTGCCCCCAGCCCTGACGGGTTTTTGGGGTGCCCCCAGTCCTGACGGGGTTCTTTGGGAGGTTTTGGGGTGCCCCCAGCCCTGACGGGTTTTTGGGGTGCCCCCAGCCTGGCCTTCAGCCCCGACTGCTCCTTCCTGTGCGCGGCCAGTGACAAAGGCACCGGCCACGTCTTCGCCCTGCGGGACACGCGGCTCAACCGGCGCTCGGCGTGAGTGGGGGGCGGGGGGTCCCCGAAATGCCCCGGGACCCCCGAGCCCCCCTGAACCCCCTGTGCCCCCAGGCTGGCGCGGGTGGGGAAGGTGGGGCCGGTGCTGGGCCCCTACGTGGAGTCCCAGTGGTCCCTGGCCAGCTTCGCCATCCCGGCCGAGGCGCCCGGGGTCTGCGCCTTCGGCAGGGCCGGCCGCAGCCCCAGCTCCGTCATCGGTGAGCGCCCCCAAAATATCCCAAATGTACCCTAAAATGTCCTGGAGGGTGCCCCCAAAATATCCAAACGTACCCCAAAATGTCCCTGAGAGACCCCCGAAATATCCCAAATGTACCCTAAAAAACCCCTGAGAGATCCCCTAAGATATCCCTGAGAGAGCCCCCAGAGTATCCCAAACGTACCCTAAAATGTACTGGAGGGTGCCCCCAAAATATCCCAAACGTACCCCAAAATACCCCTGAGAGAGCCCCGAAATATCCCTGAGAGACTCCCGAAATAACCCTGAAACAATCCCTAAAATATCCCAACCATCCCCTAAATAGCCCTGAGGGACCCCCTAAATACCCCTGAAACACTCCCGAAACAACCCCAGCCCCCACTAGCCCCCGAAACCCCCTCAGGGCCCCCCTGAACCCCCTCAAATGCCCCCAAACATCCCCCCAAACCCCCGACCCCCCTAAAATACCCTCAGGACCCCCTGAAGCCCCCCAAACACCCCCAGGACCCCCGTAAACATCCCCAGGGCCCCCCTAAACCCCCCCAAATCCCCTAAACCCCCCCCTAAACCCCCATAAAACCCCTGAACAACCCCAGGGCTCCCCTGAACCCCTTCAAACTCCCTCAAACCCCCCTTAAACCCTTTCAAATCCCCCCAAACCCTCTCAAACTCCCCCTCAAACCCCCCCCAAATCCCCTCAAATTCCCCCCAAACCCCCTCAAATCCCCCCAACCCTTCAAACCCCCCCCAAACCCCCTCAACCCCCCCAAATCCCCTCAAATCCCCCCAAATCCCCTCAAACCCCCCCCAAACCCTCTCAAACTCCCCTAAACCCCTCAAACCCCCCCCAAATCCCCTCAAATCCCCCAAACCCCCTCAAATCCCCCCTAAACCCCTCAAGCCCCCGCTGACCCCCCAAAACCCCCCAAAATCCCCCCCAGCCGTCTGCGTGGACGGCACCTTCCACAAGTACGTGTTCAGCCCCGACGGGAACTGCAACCGCGAGGCCTTCGACGTCTTCCTGGACTCTGCGACGACGACGACTTCTGAGAGCCCCCCAAAACCCCCCGGGACCCCCAAAACCCTCCCCGGGCCGGGGGACTCCCCCCAAAAGCAGCCGGAGCCCCCCAAACCTCGCCTGTGTCTTTATTGGGGTCTCGGCGTAACCGAGGGGGTTTAGAAAAGCTCCAAAAGGGGGGAGGGGGATACAAAATCGGGGTCCCCCCCGCGTGCCCGGGACCCCCCCTCGTTCTGGGGGGGTGGGGAGTCCCCCCCGCTGCCCCTCCCCCGCCCCTGGGCCCGGCCCAGCCTTTGGCCCGGGGGGGGTTTGGGGTCCCGGGGTGCTGGTGATGATGGGGGGGGTTTGGCACGTGTGTAGCCCTTTAAGAGAGGTGGAGGGGTGGGGAGGGGCTCACAGGGCGGGGCTGGGGGGTCCGTGCCGAACTTCAGGCGGTAGATGAAGGTTTTGGTGGGGAGCAGCACCTGGGGGGGATGGGGGTCAGGCAAGGAACCCCCCCGCACTGCCCAGTGGTTCCTTCCAACCTCCCCTCCCCCGGCAATGGCGCAGCCCGAGGTGGGACCTCGCTCCAGTCCCCCCCCGCCTCTCCCTTCCCAATGGTTCAGCCCAACTTCGATCCCCCCAGCCCAGTGCCCCCCCCCCATTCCCCAGTGGTTCAGCCCAGTGCAACCCCGACCCCCCCCAGCGGTTTAATGGTTCAGCCCGTATCCTCCCCCATTTCCTGATGGTTCACCCCATATCCCCCCATTCCCCATTCCTGATGGTTCAGCCCACATCCCCCATTCCCCATTTCCTGATGGTTCACCCCCCCCACTCTCAATGGTTTCACCCGCTGTGTCACCCCCTGTCCCCCCCCCGCTCTCACAATGGTTCATTCCCAAAGCCCCCAGACCCCCAAACTCGGGGGGAGAGCAGGGACCCCCTCAGACCCCCCCAAAAATCCCTGACACCCCCAGACTCCCCCGGGAACCCCAAAAATCCCTGACACCCCCAGACCCCCCCGGGAACCCCAGACCCACCCAGTGCCCCCGTGCCCACCGGGTGGGTGACGTAGCCCCCGCAGGGGTAGCACCCCCAGACCCCCATGCCCCCCAAACCCCCCCGATGCCCCCAGACCCACCCGGTGCCCCCCTGTGCCCACAGACCCCCCCGATGCCCCCAGACCCACCCAGTGCCCCCGTGCCCACCGGGTGGGTGACGTAGCCCCCGCAGGGGTCGCACCCCCAGACCCCCATGCCCCCCGTGCCCCCCGTGCCCCCAGACCCGCCCGGTGCCCCCTTTATGCCCCCGTGCCCACCGGGTGGGTGACGTAGCCCCCGCAGGGGTAGCACCAGGCCGCCAGGTCGCGCAGGCTCAGTGCCAGGGGGTGCCCCCGCGCCCCCCCGTGTGCCAGCATGTGCCCCCCGGCGTAGCGCCCGCACAGCACCTGCGCACGGGCACGGCGGTTCGGGGCTTCGGGGGGTTGTGGGGTGGTTTGGGGGGGTTTTGGGGTGTTTTGGGCGTATTTTTGGGCAGTTTTTGGGTATTTTGGGGTGTTTTTGGGGTAATTTTTGGTATTTTTAGGCAGTTTTGGGGTATTTTTTGGCAGTTTTTGGCCGTACCTGGTGGCAGGTGAGGCACAGCCAGTTCTCATGGGGGGGTGGTATTTTGGGGGTGTTTTTGGGGTATTTTGGGGGTGTTTTGGGCAGTTTTTGGGGTATTTTTGGGCAGTTTTTGGGGTATTTTTGGGCAGTTTTGGGGTATTCTGGGGTGTTTTTGGCCGTACCTGGTGGCAGGTGAGGCACAGCCAGTTCTCATGGTGGAGGGGGTATTTTGGGGGTGGTTTTGGCAGTTTTGGGGTATTTTTGGGCAGTTTTTGGGTATTTTGGGGGTGTTTTTGGGGTATTTTTGGGCAGTTTTTGGGTATTTTGGGCAGTTTTTGGGTATTTTGGGGTATTTTTGGCCGTACCAGGTGGCAGGTGAGGCACAGCCAGTTCTCATGGGGGGGGGGTATTTGGGGGTGTTTTTGGCAGTTTTTGGGTATTTTTGGGCAGTTTTTGGGTATTTTTGGGCAGTTTTGGGGTTTTTGGGTGTTTTGGCCGTACCTGGTGGCAGGTGAGGCACAGCCAGTTCTCGCGCCGGCCCCCGCAGACCCGCAGGGGGGGGCAGCAGCTCCCCCAGGCCCCCCCGGGGGGGGGAGGGGCCACGGCCCCAGGTGGGGACAGCCCGGGAGGGGCGTGACCGCGAACAGCGCCCCCTGGCGGCGGGGAGGACCGGCCGCATCAGGCCCGGGGGGTCGCAAAACCCCACCCCGAAACCCCCACCCCAAAACCCCCACCCAAATCCGCCCCCCCAAAATCCCCACCCCAAACCCCCCACCTCAAATCCCCCCCCCCAAAACCCCCCCTGAAACCCCCACCCAAATCCCCACCCCAAACCCGGCCCCAACACCCCCCAGACCCCTCCCCAAAATCCAAACCCTCTCCAGACCCCTCCCCAACACCCCCCCGATCCCCCCAAAACCCCCCAGACCCCTCCCAAACTTTCCCCAAAGCCCCCAGCCCCCCTAAACCCCCAGAATCTTCCCCCAAAGCCCCCCGACCCCTCCAAACCCCTCCCCAAAATCCAAACCCCCCCCCCAGACCCCTCCCCAGAACCCCCAAGACCCCCTAAACTCCCCCGGAACCCCCAAACCCTCCCCAGACCCCTCCCCAGAACCCCCAAGACCCCCTAGACTCCCCCAGAACCCCAAAACCCCCCAGACCCCTCCCCAAACTTTCCCCCAGACCCCCCAGACCCCCCCGACCCCTCCCCCAAATCCACCCCCGCCCCTCCCCCACCTCCTCCAGCTCCTCCTCCTCCTCCCAGCAGGGGGCGCTCGCGCTCGCGGCCGGGGGGGCGGGGCCAGGCCGAGGCTCCGCCCCGGCCCCGCCTTGGCCCCGCCCCGGCCCCGCCCCCGAGCTGCAGCGCCCCCAGGCGGCGGGCGGCGCCCGTGACGTCATCGGCGGCGCCCGTGACGCCATCGGCGGGGCCGGCGACGTCATCGGGGGCGGCTGTGACATCATCGCCGCCCTCCCCCTCCTTGGGGGCTCAACTGTGGGGGAGGGGAGGGAGGGGTTGGGGGGATTTGGGGGCCCCGTGGGCCTGGGACGAGGCTTGGGGGTCCCGGGGCAGCGTGGGGGGGTCCCGGGAATGGGAGGGGTCCAGGGGGGTCCCAGGAGGGTCCCAGAAGAATCCCGGGAGGGTCCCAGGAGGGTCCCGGGGGGTCCCGGGAGGGTCCCAGGAGGGTCCCAGGGGGTCTCAAGGGGTCCTGGGAGGGTCCCAGGAGGGTCCCAGGGGGTCCCGGGGGGTCCCGGGGGGTCCCGGGGGGTCCCAGGAGGGTCCCAGGGGGTCCCAAGGGGTCCCGGGGGTCCCGGGGGGTCCCAGGAGGGTCCCAGAAGAATCCCAGGAGGGTCCCTGGGGGTCCCGGGGGGGTTCCGGGCAGTTTGGGGGTCCCGGGGGGGTTTGGGGGTGTCCCGGGGGGTCCCGGGGGTATTTGGGGAGGGGTCTCACCGCGGGGCAGCCGCAGGCAGCTCCAGCAGCCCCGCTGGGCCCGCAGGGTCCGGCCCAGCGCCCGCAGCGCCGCGGGCTGGGGGGTCCCGGGGGGCGGCAGCGAGGGGGGGTCCCCCAGCAGGACCCCCAGGCACTGCCCCACCCCCTCGGCCGTCACCGCCAGGTTGTAGCCGCCCTGAGACCCCCGGAGCAGAGACCCCCGGTTAGGGACCCCCCCAAAACAGAGACCCCCCCAAAGAGAGAGACCCCCGGTTAGGGACCCCCCCGGAACAGAGACCCCCGGTTAGGGACCCCCCCGGAAGAGAGAACCCCCCCAAAAACAGAGACCCCAAAAACAGAGACCCCCGGTTAGGGACCCCCCCCCGGAACAGAGAACCCCCCCAAAAACAGAGACCCCAAAACAGAGACCCCCCCAAAGAGAGACCCCCGGAGCAGAGACCCCTGGTTAGGGAACCCCCCAAAACAGAGACTCCCCCCCCAAAGAGAGGCCCCCGGGTTAGGGATCCCCCCCAAACAGAGACCCCAAAAACAGAGACCCCCCCCCCCAAACAGAGAGCCCCGGTTTAGGGACCCCCAGGCCCCCCCCAGGACCCCCAAAACCCCCCCAGGCCCCCCCCAGGACCCCCATCCCCCATTTTGGGGACCCCCAGCCCTTTGGGCCCCTCACCTCGAGCAGCAGCACCAGGCGCCCCCCGCCAGCGCCCCCAGCAGGTGGGTCATGAGGCCGAAGGTTTGGGGGGACACCAGGCACCCCCCCAGGGGGTCCCCCCGGCCCGCGTCGAACCCGGCCGACACCAGCACCAGCTCCGGCCCGAACTGGGGGGGCAGCCCGGTCAGGGGGGCCGGGGGACCCCCCGAACCCAGAGCTGACGGGGGGCACGGAGCCCCAAAAGTGACCCTGACCCCCCAAAGTGACCCCCCAAACCGCGGCTCCGAATGGGGGCACGGAGCCCCAAAAGTGACCCCGACCCCCCAAAAGTGACCCCCCCCCCCACCACGGCTCCAATTTGGGGGCATGGACACCCCCCAAAAGTGACCCCGACCCCCCAAAAGTGACCCCCCCCGACCCCCAGCTCCAATTGGGGGGCAGGGACCCCCCAAAAGCGTCACTGAGCCCCCCAAAGCCCGACACGGAGCCCCAAAAGGGGCCCGAAAGGTTCCCCCCCCAAATCACAGACAGAGCCCCCCAAACACCCTGAGCCCCCAAAACACCCTGACACCCCAAAACACCCTGAGCCCCCAAAACACCCTGAGCCCCCCAAAACACCCTGACACCCCAAAAACACCCTGAACTCCCCAAAACACCGTGACACCCCCAAAGTGACCCCAAATAACCCCAAGAAAACCCCAAAATCCCCAAAACACCCCAATAAACCCCAAATAAATCTGAAAATAACCCCAAATAAACCCAAAATATCCCCAAATAAACCCCAAATAATCCCAAAATACCCTGAAATAAACCCCAAAACCCCCCAAATAACCCCAAATAAATCCCAAAAAGCCCCAAAAATCCCCAAATCCTCTCACCTGGTCGGCCACGGGCAGCAGCAGGCGGCTCAGCGCCGTCAGGCACTCGGGGTCCCAAACCCCAAATAACCCCAAAAACCCCAAAAAAAACCCCAAAATAACCCAAATAACCCCAAATAAATCTGAAATAAACTCCAAATAACCTCAAATAAACCTCAAATAAATCCGAAAATAACTCTAAATAACCCCAAATAACCCCTCAAATAACCCCAAATAGCCCTAAATAAACCCCAAATATCCCAAAATAACCCTCAAATAACCCCAAATAAACCCCCCAAAAACCCGAAAAAACCCCAAATAAACCTAAATAAACCCCAAATTTCCCCCAAAATCCCCAAATCCTCTCACCTGGGCGGCCACGGGCAGCAGCAGGCGGCTCAGCGCCGTCAGGCACTCGGGGTCCCAAACCCCAAATAACCCCAAAAACCCCAAAACAACCCCAAATAACCCAAATTTCCCCCAAAATCCCCAGTTCCTCTCACCTGGGCGGCCACGGGCAGCAGCAGCCGGCTCAGCGCTGTCAGGTACTCGGGGTCCCCCACGCGGGGCCCCCCCCAGGCCACGTTGAGGGTGAAGCCCCGGCCGGGACCCCGACCCCGGCGCCGCGGGGACCCCCCGGGACCCCCCGGGAAGAAGGAGCCGTCGCCGCGGTGCAGGGACACGTACAGCACGCTGGGCACCCCAAAATGTGAGCACGGCACCCCGAAACGGGACCCGGCACCCCGAAACGGGACCCGGCACCCCGAAATGTGAGCACAGCACCCCGAAATGGGACCCGGCACCCCGAAATGGGACCCAGCACCCCGAAACGTGAGCCCGGCACCCCGAAACGGGACCCGGCACCCCGAAATGGGACCCGGCACCCCGAAATGTGAGCACAGCACCCCGAAATGGGACCCGGCACCCCAAAATGGGACCCAGCACCCCGAAATGTAAGCACAGCATCCCGAAATGTGAGCCCGGCACCCCGAAACGTGAGCCCGGCACCCCAAAATGGGACCCGGCACCCCGAAATGTGAGCACGGCACCCCAAAATGGGACCCGGCACCCCGAAATGGGACCCAGCACCCCGAAATGTGAGCACAGCACCCCGAAATGTGAGCACGGCACCCCGAAATGGGACCCGGCACCCCGAAACGTGAGCCCGGCACCCCGAAATGTGAGCACGGCACCCCGAAATGGGACCCGGCACCCCGAAATGTGAGCCCGGCACCCCAAAATGGGACCCGGCACCCCGAAATGGGACCCAGCACCCCGAAATGGGACCCAGCACCCCGAAATGTGAGCACGGCACCCCAAAATGGGACCCGGCACCCCGAAACGGGACCCGGCACCCCGAAATGGGACCCGGCACCCCGAAACGTGAGCACGGCACCCCGAAATGTGAGCACGGCACCCCGAAACGGGACCCGGCACCCCGAAATGGGACCCAGCACCCCAAAATGGGACCCGGCACCCCGAAATGGGACCCGGCACCCCGAAATCTGAACCAGCACCCCGAAATGTGAGCACGGCACCCCAAAATGTGAGCACGGCACCCCAAAATGGGACCCGGCACCCCAAAATGTGAACCAGCACCCCGAAACGTGAGCCTGGCACCCCGAAATGGGACCCGGCACCCCGAAATGGGACCCGGCACCCCGAAATGTGAGCACAGCACCCCAAAATGTGACCCAGCACCCCAAAATGGGACCCAGCACTCCAAAATGAGCCCGGGACCCCGAAATGTGAGCACGGCCCCAGGGGACCCCCAAAACTGCCCCAAATCCCCACGGGACCCCAAAAGTGAGCCCGGCACCCCAAAAGTGACCCCGGGGCCCCAAAAGTGAGCCGGGGACCCCAAAATGTGAGCACGGTGCCCCAAAATGAGCCGGGGATCCCGAAAGTGACCCCGGCACCCCAAAAAGTGACCCCAGCCCCATAGGACCCCAAAACTGCCCCAAATCCCAGTGGGACCCCAAAAACTGCCCCAAATCCCCTTGGGACCCCCAAACCCCCCCAGAGACCCCCAAACCCCCCCTGTGCACCCCCAAACCCCCCTGGGCACCCCAAAATCCCCCTGAGCCCCCCAAAACCCCAAACTCCCTCTGGGCACCCCAAACACCCCCTGGGGACCCCCAAACCCTCCCCAGAGACCCCCAAACACCCCCTGGGGACCCCCAAACCCCCATGGGAACCCCCAAAATCCCCAAACCCCCCATGGGAACCCCCAAACCCTCCCTGTGCACCCCCGAACCCCCTCTGGGCACCCCAAACACCCCCTAGGGACCCCCAACCCCCCCATGGGAAACCCCAAAACCCCGAAAACCCCTCTGGGTGCCCCCAAACCCCCCATGGGAACCCCCAAACCCTCCCTGTGCACCCCCAAACCCCCCTGGGCACCCCAAAATCCCCCAGAGCCCCCCCAGCCCCCCAGCCCCCTGCCCACCTGGGGTCCTCCTCGAAGATCTCCTGGGTGCCGTTGCCGTGGTGAATGTCCCAGTCCAGGATCAGCACCCTGCGCACAGCAGCGGGATTGGGGGGCACGGGGGGTTTGGGGGGCTCTGGGGGGCCCGGGGGGGTTTGGGGGTCTCTGACAGGGTTTGGGGGGCTCAGGGGGGGTTTGGGGGGCACGGGGGGTTTGGGGGGGCCCAGGGAGGGTTTGGGGGTCCCCATGGGGGATTTGGGGGTGCCCAGAGGGGTTTGGGGGTGCTATGGGGGGGTTTGGGGGGTCCCCCAGCCCCCGTTACTCCGTACATGAGGGGGGTCCCCCATCCCCGTTCCCGGGGGTCCCCCCGTTCCCGTCCCCTCCTCCCCCGGTGCCGGTACCGGAGCGGGCGCCCCGCCAGGCGCTGCCCGTCCCATTCCCATTCCCGTTCCCATTCCCGTTCCCATTCCCGTTCCCGTTCCCATTCCCGTTCCCATTCCCGTTCCCATTCCCGTTCCCGTTCCCGTTCCCATTCCTGTTCCCATTCCCGTTCCCGTTCCCATTCCCGTCCCCATTCCCGTTCCCGTTCCCGTTCCCGTTCCCGTTCCCGTTCCCATTCCCGTTCCCATTCCCATTCCCGTTCCCATTCCCGGTACCGGAGCGGGCGCCCCGCCAGGCGCTGCCCGTCCCGCGCCGCCACGGCCGCGTTGTTGAAGAGGCAGAAGCCGCCGGCGGAGCCGCGCCGGGCATGGTGCCCGGGGGGACGGAGCACGGCCAGCGCCGAGCGCACCTGCGGGACCGGGTCAGGGCACCGGCACCGGGCACCGGGTCAGGGCACCGCGGGACCGGGTCAGGGCACGGGCACCGGGCACCGGGTCAGGGCACCGGGACCGGGCACCGGGTCAGGGCACCGGGCACCGGGCACCGGGTCAGGGCACCGGGTCAGGGCACGGGCACCGGGCACGGGCACCGGGCACCGGGTCAGGGCACCGGGTCAGGGCACCGGCACCGGGACCGGGCACCGGGACCCCCGGGCACCAGCACCGGGCACCGGGTCAGGGCACCGGGTCAGGGCACCGGGTCAGGGCACCGGGACCCCCGGGCACCGGGTCAGGGCACCGGGTCAGGGCACCGCGGGACCCCCAGGCACCACCGGGACCCCACTGGGAACTCCTGAACTTCCCCCGTGCCCCCCCTGCCCCCTTTACCCCCCGTACCCCGTACCCCAATGCCCCCCACACCCCCCGTGCCCCCCGTGCCCCCCAAAGCCCCCCACACCCCCAATGTCCCCCGTGCCCCCTGTGCCCCTGTGCCCACCTTGCCCCGAGCATGGCCCTCACGGCGGCGCAGGCTCCCCCCTTTACCCCCCGTGCCCCCCAATGTCCCCCGTGCCCCCGTGCCCCCCAATGTCCCCCGTGCCCCCCAATGTCCCCCGTGCCCCCGTGCCCCCCAATGTCCCCCGTGCCCCCAATGTCCCCCGTGCCCCCCGTGCCCCCCCACACCCCCCGTGCCCCCGTGCCCACCTTGCCCCCGAGCACGGCCCTCACGGCGGCGCAGGCTCCCCCGCGGCCAGGCGGCGCAGCCGAAGGAGCGCGGGCACAGGAAAACGCTGCGGTAGCGCTGCGCCAGAGCCCGCAGCGCCCGCGGCGACAGCAGCGGGCAGCGGGACAGAGCCCGCACGTGGGCGCGCCTGGCACCCCAAAACACGGCTGTCACCCCAAAAACTGACAGGGAACCCCAAATACTGACAGGGAACCCCAAAAACTGACAGGGGAAACCCTAAACTCCCCCAGGACCCCCAAGACCCCCCCATGTGCCCCCAGCACCCCCAGGACCCCCAATGTCCCCCCAGAACCCCCCCCCGGACCCACAGGACACCCCAGGGCCCCCCATTCCCCCTCAGGACTCCCCAAGACCCCCCATAAGTCCCCCAGGACCCCCCAGTGTCCCCCACAGACCCCCTCTAGACCCTCCCAGGACTCCACCAGACCCCCAATTCCCCCCCAGGACCCCCAATCTCCCCTCAGGACCCCCAATTCCCCCCCAGGACCCCCCCAGTGCCCCCAGTGCCCGCAGCTCCCCTGCCCTCACGTGTGGCACGCCCGCAGCTGGCGGAGGCTGGCGGGCCGGGCGGGCAGGGGGAGGCAGCGCTGGGAGAGCCCCAACTCCTGCAGGCGCTGCAGCACGCGGGGCAGGCGCTGCGGGGCCTCGGGGTGCTGGCTGGAAACACCAAAATCACCCAAAATCACCCCAAAATCACCCTAAAATCATCCACAAAATAACACCGAAATAACACTGAAATCACCCCCAAAATATCCCCAAAACACCCCCGGGGCAGGCGCTGCGGGGCCTCGGGGTGCTGGCTGGAAACACCAAAATACCCCAAAATCACCCCAAAATCGCCCCAAAACCATCCACAAAATAACACCGAAATAACACTGAAATCACCCTAAAATATCCCCAAAAACACCCCCGGGGCAGGCGCTGTGAGGCCTCGGGGTGCTGGCTGGAAACACCAAAATCACCCAAAAACATCCCCAAAATAACCCCTAAAATCAACCCAAAACCACCCCCAAAATAACCCCTAAAATCATCCCAAAATAACCCCAAAATCAACCCAAAATCACCCCAAAATCGCCCCAAAATAACCGCAAAAACCATCCCAAAACCACCCCCAAAATAACCCCTAAAATCATCCCAAAATCACCCCAAAATCGCCCCAAAATAACCGCAAAAACCATCCCAAAATTACCCCCAAAATAACCCCCAGGGCAGGAGCTGCGGGGCCTCGGGGTGCTGGCTGCAAAACACACCCAAAATAACCCAAAATCACCCCAAAATCGCCCCAAAAACCATCCCAAAATTACCCCAAAATCACCCCAAAATCCCCCTCAGGACGGTGTCCCAGCCCCTCCTGACCTGCCCCAGGTGTCCCAGGGGGATTTGGGGTGTCCCAGAGTTTTCGGGGTGCCCCAGTTTCTGGGGTACCCCGGAGTTTTGGGTGCCCCTCACCTGTCCCAGAAGTTTTCGGGGTGTCCCAGGGGTTTTTGGGGTGTGTCCCAGTTTTTGGGGTGCCCCAGTTTCGGGGAGCCCTCACCTGTCCCAGGGGTTTTTGGGGTGTCCCAAGGGTTTTTGGGGTGCCCAGTTTCGGGGTCCCCTCACCTGTCCCAGGGGTTTTTGGGGTGTCCCAGTTTTTGGGGTGCCCTCACCTGTCCCAGGGGTTTTGGGGTGCCCCAGTTTCGGGGTGCCCTCACCTGTCCCAGGGGTTTTTGGGGTGCCCCAGTTTTGGGGTGCCCCAGTTTCGGGGTGCCCTCACCTGTCCCAGGGGTTTTTGGGGTCCCCTCACCTGTCCCAGTTTGTTTCGGGGTGCCCTCACCTGTCCCAGGGGTTTTGGGGTGCCCCAGTTTTTGGGGTGCCCCAGTTTCGGGGTGCCCTCACCTGTCCAGGGGTTTTTGGGGTGCCCCAGTTTCGGGGTGCCCTCACCTGTCCCAGGGGGTTTTGGGGTGCCCTCACCTGTCCCAAGGGTTTTGGGGTGTCCCAGGGGGTTTTTGGGGTGCCCTCACCTGTCCCAGGGGTTGCGGTGCTCCTCCATGCGGGGGTCGTACACCAGCCCCACCCGGGCTGGGCGGGGGGCCCCGGGGGGGCTCGGGGGGGCTCCCCTCCCCCCCTCCTCTTCCTCCCCTCCTCATCTTCCTCTTCGTTCCCTTCCGCCTCCTCTTCCTCAGCCTCTTCCTCCTCCTCATCTTCCTCTTCGTTCCCTTCCGCCTCCTCTTCCTCCTCCTCCTCCTCCTCTCCCTCCATCTCTGGGTTGGGGAGGGGCTCCTCAGGGGGGGCCCCCCAAAAATTCGGCCCCACCCAACCCTGGGGGGCTCCCCGAGACCATTCCGGGGGGCCTGAGGGGCTTCTGGGGGGTCTGGGGGCGGTTTTGGGGTGACTGGGGGGGATTTTGGGGGGCAATTTTGGGGTGTCCAGAAGGTTTGGGGGTTTTTGGGAGCAGTTTTGGGGTGACTTGGGGGGCTATTCTAGGGGGACGGTTTTGGGGTGACTGGGGGTGGTTTGGGGGTGTCTGGGGGGTTTTTGGGGGCGGTTTTGGGGTGACTTGGGGGGGATTTTGGGTTGGTTTTGGGGTGACTTTGGGGATTTTGGGGTTGAGAGAACCCAAGATGGCGGCAAGCCAAGATGGCGCCCTAGCAACCGAGCGGACTCCTTAGCAACGGGGCCTAGCGCGCCCCCCGAAGCCTGTGCACCCTTTTTGGGGGCTCAGAGCGCTCCCCCCGTGGATTTCGGGGTCCCCCCCAGGATTTCGGGGCTCCCCCTCACCGAAGCTCTGCAGGCAGCCCCAGAAGCGCTGGTGCACGCTCAGGGTGCGGGCGATGCTGGCCAGGCCGCTGGGGAAGGTCGAGATTTTGGGGGTCTGGGGGCACCCCAAAACTGCCCCCCTGAGCTCCAACCCCCCCGAACCCCAAAATCCCCTCCAGCCCCCCCGACACCCCCAGGCCCCCAAACCCCCCAACACCCCCCATCCCCCCCAGCCCCCAAAATCCTCCCCTGGGGCCCCCAAAATCCTCCCCTCTGCTCCCCCAAAATCCTCCTCTGTGCCCCCACAAAATCCTCCCTTTGCCCACAAAATCCTCCCTTTTGACCCCCCCAGCCTCCCAAAATCCTCCCTGTGCCCCCCAGCCCCCCCAAAATCTTCCCCTGTGCCCCCCTAAAACCCTCCCTTGTGCCCCCCCAGCCCCCCCAAAATCTTCCCCTGTGCCCCCCCAAAACCCTCCCCTGTGCCCCCCCAAATCCTCCCCTCTGACCCCCACCAAAATCCTCCCCTCTGACCCCCCAAAATCCTCCCCGTGCCCCCAAAACTCTCACCCGGGGGTGGGGGTGAGGGGGCCCGGGGGTCCCCGGGATCCCCCCAGCAGCGTCCTCAGCACAGCCCCCAAGCCCCCGAGACACCCCAAAATCCGGGCCCCCCTGTGGAGAGGGGGAGTCAGGGGAGCCACATGGCCCCCCAAAAACAAACAGCCCCCCCCAAAAAAAACAACCCCCCAAAAACAAACAACCCCCCAAAAAAACAAACAGCCCCAAAACAAACAGCCCCAAAAACAGCCCAAAAACAAACAGCCCCCCCCCAAAAACAAACAACCCCCCGAAAACAAACAGCCCCCAAAACAAACAGCCCCCCCAAAAACAGCCCCAAAAACAGGCCCAAAAACAGCCTCTATAGGCCCTGTACCCTACATCCCCTATATCCCCTATAGCCCCTCCCACCCCCACAGCCCCCATACCATTTATAGCCCCTATACATCCTCTATATATTCCCCACACCCCCATATCCCCTATATATGCCCCATATATACCCTATACATCCCCTATATATCCCCCACATCCCCTATATATCCCCTATACCTCTCATATCCCCTATATATATCCCGTATCCCCTATATATCCCTATACATCCCCTGTATATGCCCCATACTCCCACATCCCCTATATATCCCCCATGTACCCCCTATATATCCCTATATATCCCCAATACCCCCACATCCCCTATATATCCCCCATATATCCCCTATATATCCCCCACATATCCCCCATACCCCTCTCTCCACGATACCCCCGAGGTTCCCCATACATCCCCATACATCCCCTATACTGCCCCGTTCCCATCTCTCCCCTGTGTAACTCCTGCATCGCCCATTGCCCCGTATCCTCTCCACCCCCTATGGATCCCCTATAGCCCCCACACACCCTATGGATGCCCTATAGATCCCCTACGTCATCCACACCCCCATATCCCCCATACATCCGCTCTAGCCCACGCACCCCTCTAGCCCCTATAGATCCCCTATGGATCCCCCATAGATCCCCCATAGATCCCCCATATCCCTCACACTGCTCTATCTGGTAGAGGTCCCCCATAGATCCCCTAGAGATTCCCTATAGATCCCCTATGGATCGCCTCTATAACCCCCACAGATCCCCTACATATCCCCCACAGATCCCCTATAGATGCCCTATGGATCCCCTATAGATCCCCCACAGATTCCCTATGGATCCCCTACGGATCCCCTATAGATCCCCCACAGATTCCCTATGGATCCCCTATGGATCCCCCATAGATCCCCTATGGATCGCCACTATAACCCCCACAGATCCCCTACATATCCCCCACAGATCCCCTATAGATCCCCTATAGATCCCCCACAGATTCCCTATGGATCCCCCACAGAACCCCCACAGATTCCCTATGGATCCCCTATGGATCCCCTATGGATCCCCTATAGATGCCCTATGGATCCCCTATAGATCCTGCACAGATTCCCTTGGATCCCCTATGGATCCCCTATAGATGCCCTATGGATCCCCTATAGATCCCGCACAGATTCCCTATGGATCCCCTATAGATCCTGCACAGATCCCCTATGGATCCCCTATGGATCCCTATGGATCCCCCATAGATTCCCTATGGATCCCCTATAGATGCCCTATGGATCCCCTATGGATCCCCCATAGATTCCCTACAGATCCCCTATGGATCCCCTATGGATCCCCTATGGATCCCCTATGGATCCCCTATGGATCCCTCACCTCCAGCAGCACCAGGAGCCGCCCCCGGCCCAGGGCTGAGAGGAGATGGGTGAGGAGAGAGAGCGCGGGTGGGGAGGGGCAGCCCTGGGGGGGAGAACCTATGGAGAACCTATAGAGAACCTATAGAGACCCCATAGACACCCCATAGAGACCCCATAGAGACCCCACAGACCCCATAGACACCCCATAGAGACCCCATGGACCCCATAGAGACCCCATAGACCCCATAGAGACCCCATAGAGACCATAGACCCCATAGACCCCATAGACACCATAGAGACCCCACAGACCCCATAGACCCCATAGAGACCCCATGGACCCCATAGAGACCCCATAGAGACCATAGAGACCCCATAGACCCCATAGAGACCCCATAGAGACCCCATAGAGACCATAGAGACCCCATAGACCCCATAGAGACCCCATAGAGACCCCATAGACCCCATAGAGACCCCATAGAGACCATAGAGCCCATAGACCCCATAGAGACCCCAGAGACCCCATAGACCCCATAGAGACCCCATAGACCCCATAGACCCCATAGACCCCATAGACCCCAAAGAGACCCCATAGAGACCCCATAGACCCCATAGAGACCCCATAGAGACCCCATAGACCCCATAGACCCCATAGACCCCATAGACCCCATAGACCCCATGGACCCCAAAGACCCCATAGAGACCATAGACCCCATAGAGACCATAGACCCCATAGACCCCATAGAGACCCCACAGAGACCCCACAAACCCCCCCAGCCCCCCCCCGTACCCCCAAATCCTCCAGCGAGGCCTCAACCAGGACGAGCTGGGGCTGGAACTGGGGGGACAGTGTGGGGTCAGGGGGGGACCCCAAAACCTCACAGGGACCCCAAACCCACACAGGGACCCCAAAACTCACAGGGACCCCAAACCCACACAGGGACCCCAAAACTCACAGGGACCCCAAAACATCACAGGGACCCCAAAACATCACAGGGACCCCAAAAACTCCCATGGACCCCAAAACATTACAGGGATCCCAAATACTCACAGGGACCCCAAAACTCACTGGGACCCCAAAAACTCACAGGGACCCGAAAACATCACAGGGACCCCAAAACCAGAGCCCCAAAATCACATAGGGAGCCCAAAACCTCATAGAGACCCCAAACCCACACAGGGACCCCAAAACCAGAGCCCCAAAATCACATAGGGAGCCCAAAACCTCATAGAGACCCCAAACCCACACAGGGACCCCAAAACCAGAGCCCCAAAATCACATAGGGAGCCCAAAACCTCATAGAGACCCCAAACCCACACAGGGACCCCAAAACCAGAGACCCCAAACTCCCTGAAACCCCCGGTGACCTCAAACCCAAACCCCAAACCCCCCTGGTGACCCCAAACCCCCCCAGTGACCCCAGTCCCCCCCGTGACCCCAAACCCCCCGGTGACCCCAAACTCCAAATCCCCCGGTGACCCCAAACCCCCCCCGATATCCCCAAACCCCCCGGTGTCCCCAATCCCCCCCGGTGTCCCCAAACCCCAATCCCCCCGGTGTCCCCAAACCCCAAACCCCCCCGATATCCCCAAACCCCCCGGTGTCCCCAAACCCCAAACCCCCCGGTGTCCCCAAACCCCCCCGGTGTCCCCAAACCCCAAACCCCCCGGTGACCCCAATCTCCCCTGGTGTCCCCAATCCCCCCGGTGTCCCCAATCCCCCCGGTGTCCCCAAACCCACCCGGTGTCCCCAAACCCCCCGGTGACCCCAAACCCCAAACCCCCCGGTGTCCCCAAACCCCCCGGTGTCCCCAATCCCCCCCGGTGTCCCCAAACCCCAAACCCCCCGGTGTCCCCAAACCCCCCCGGTGTCCCCAAACCCCAAACCCCCCGGTGACCCCAATCTCCCCTGGTGTCCCCAATCCCCCCGGTGTCCCCAATCCCCCCGGTGTCCCCAAACCCACCCAGTGTCCCCAAACCCCCCGGTGACCCCAAACCCCAAACCCCCCGGTGTCCCCAAACCCCCCGGTGTCCCCAATCCCCCCCGGTGTCCCCAGTCCCCCCGGTGTCCCCAATCCCCCCGGTGTCCCCAGTCCCCCCGGTGTCCCCAGTCCCCCCGGTGTCCCCAGTCCCCCCGGTGTCCCCAATCCCCCCCGGTGTCCCCAAACCCCCCGGTGTCCCCAAACCCCCCGGTGACCCCAGTCCCCCCGGTGTCCCCAGTCCCCACCTGGAGGCCGATGGGCAGCAGGAGGTTGAACGCTGCGGCCGCGTGGTCGCCATCGGTGACACCGGCCTGGGGACACGGCACCTATGGAGCCTGGGGGGCCTATAGCGCCCTATAGAGCCCTATAGAGCCCTAGAGAGCCTGGGGACCTACAGAGCCCTATAGAGCCCTACAGAGCCCTATAGAGCCCTAGAGAACCTGGGGACCCT
Source organism: Lonchura striata (assembly GCF_046129695.1). Classification (NCBI taxonomy): domain Eukaryota; kingdom Metazoa; phylum Chordata; class Aves; order Passeriformes; family Estrildidae; genus Lonchura; species Lonchura striata. The sequence continues at coordinate 2,146,365 of NC_134638.1, read as the reverse complement.
ATAGAGCCCTATAGAGCCCTATACAGCCCTATAGAGCCCTAGAGAGCCCTAGAGAGCCCTATAGAGCCTGGGGACCTACAGAGCCCTATAGAGCCCTATAGAGCCCTATAGAGCCCTATAGAGCCCTATAGAGCCCTAGAGAACCTGGGGACCCTATAGAGCCTGGGGATCTACAGAGCCCTATAGAGCCCTATAGAGCCTGGGGACCTACAGAGCCCTATAGAGCCCTATAGAGCCCTAGAGAACCTGGGGATCCTATAGAGCCTGGGGGCCCTACAGAGCCCCTACAGCCCCCCCGCTCCTATAGACCCGACAGCACCCCAGACCTCCTGTGTTCCCTACAGCCCCCCGCCCTATAGTGCCCTATAGGCCCCCCACCCCTATAGCTCCCCCTGCCCCTATAGTCCCTTAAAGGGCCCCTGCAATTTCCTACAAACCCCCCCAGTCCTATAGCCCCTATATCCCCTGCAGCTCCTCCCTATACCCTATGCGCCCTATACACCCCAACCCTACAGCGCCTACAGACACCAACCCCTATAGCCCTGCAACCCCTATATACCCTATATCGACCCCTGTATCGGCCCCTATAGCCCTGCAACCCCTATATACCCTATATCGACCCCTGTATCAGCTCCTATAGCCCTGCAACCCCTATATAGCCTATATCGACCCCTGTATCAGCTCCTATAGCCCTGCAACCCCTATATAGCCTATATCTGCCCCTCTATCTGCCCCTATAGCCCCATAACCCCCACATACCCTATAGCCCCATAACCCCTATAGATCCCCCATAGACACCCTATGGATCCCCCATAGATCCCCCACAGATCCCCCACAGATCCCCTGTAGATCCCCTATGGATCCCCTATAGATCCCCCATAGATCCCCCACGGATCCCTATGGATCCCTATGGATCCCATACCTGCTCCCAGCGCAGGTCGATGCTGAATCCCCGCCCGGCGCTGGGGGGCGGCTCCAGCCCCGGCTGGGCCCCGAAGTACAGAACACTGTGAACCAGTAGAGACCAGTATAGACCAGTATGGACTGGTATGGACCAGTATAAACCAGTATGGACCAGTACAGAACGCTGTGAACCAGTAGAGACCAGTATAGACCAGTATGGACTGGTATGGACCAGTATAAACCAGTTCAGAATGCTGTGAACCAGTACAGACCAGTATAGACCAGTATGGAATGGTACGGACCAGTACAAACCAGTTCAGAATACTGTGAACCACTACAGACCAGTACAGACCAGTATGGACCAGTACAGAACACTGTGAACCAGTACAGACCAGCATAAACCAGTATAGACCAGTATGGACCAGTATATCTCAGTCCCCCCCAGTCCCTCCCAGTCCCCCCCAGTTCCATCCCAGTCCATCCCAGTCCCTCCCAGTTCCCTCCCAGTCCCCCCCAGTCCCTCCCAGTGCCCCCCAGTCCCCCCCAGTCCATCCCAGTCCCTCCCAGTCCCTCCCAGTTCCATCCCAGTCCCTCCCAGTCCCTCCCAGTCCCTCCCAGTATCCCCAGTACCCACCTGGGGTCCTGCAGGAAGGGCCGGGGGAGGCCCCGCCCGGGCCGGGAGCTCCAGTCCACGATGAGAACGCTGGGGGGGAGGGCTGGGACCCCGAAAACCCAAAAACAGCCCCAAAACCACCCCAAAACCAGCCCAAAAACCCAAAAACAGCCCCAAAACCACCCCAAAACCAGCCCAAAAACCCAAAAACAGCCCAAGAACAGCCCCAAAAACCCAAACACACAAAAACCCAAAACCACAAAAACCCAAACACCCAAAAACCCAAAACCACAAAAACCCAAACCCCAAAAACCCCAAACACCCCAAAAACCCAAAACCACCAAATCCTAAAAAACACCAAAAACCCAAAAACACCAAACCCCAAAACCCACAAAACACCAAAAACACCAAAACAGCCCAAAAACCCCCAAAACCCCAAACACCCAAAAAAGCCCCAAAAACCCCAAAAAACCCAGAAACCCCAAATCCCCAAAAACAGCCCTAAACCCCCCCAAAAACCCCTGAAAACAGCCCAAAAACCCCAAAAAAGCCAAAAATACTCCAAAACCACCCCAAAACCCCCCAAACCACCCCAAAACCACTCCAGATCCCCCCAGAAACCCCAAATCCATTGGGTGTCCCCACCCATGGGTGCTCTCACTGCTGCACCCCTGGGTGCCCCTTCCCACCGATGGGTGCCCCCCCCCCACCCTTGGGTGCCCCTCCCCCACCCCTGGGTGCCCCCCCACCCCTGGGTGCCCCTCCCCACCAATGGGCGCCCCTTCCCACCGATGGGTGCCCCCCACCCCACCCCTGGGTGCCCCCACCCATGGGTGCCCCTCTCACCGCTGCACCCCGGGGTGTTTCTGCGCCACCCGGGCGGCGACGGCCGCGGGCTGGGGGGGGGCCTGGGGGTCCTGGGGGCTGCGGAGAGACGGGAGAGACCCTGGAGCCTATGGAGCCTATGGAGCCTATAGATCCTATAGAGCCTATGGAGCCTATGGAGCCTATAGATCCTATAGATCCTATAAAGCCTATGGAGCCTACGGAGCCTATAGATCCTATAGAGCCTATGGAGCCTATGGAGCCTACGGAGCCTATGGAGCCTATAGATCCTATAGAGCCTATGGAGCCTACGGAGCCTATAGATCCTATAGAGCCTATGGAGCCTATGGAGCCTATAGATCCTATAGATCCTATAGATCCTATAGATCCTATAGAGCCTATGGAGCCTATGGAGCCTATAGAGCCTATAGATCCATATAGACCCCATGGAGCCTATGGAGCCTATAGATCCTATAGATCCATATAGACCCCATGGAGCCTATGGAGCCTATAGATCCTATGGAGCCTATGGAGCCTATAGATCCTATAGATCCATATAGACCCCATGGAGCCTATGGAGACTATGAATCCTATAGAGCCTATGGAGCCTATGGAGCCTATAGATCCATATAGACCCCATGGAGCCTATGGAGACTATGAATCCTATAGATCCATATAGATCCATATAGATCCATATAGACCCCATGGAGCCTATGGAGCCTATAGAGCCTATAGATCCATATAGACCCCATGGAGCCTATGGAGCCTATAGATCCTATAGAGCCTATGGAGCCTATGGAGCCTATGGAGACTATGGAGCCTATAGATCCTATAGATCCATAAAGACCCCATGGAGCCTATGGAGCCTATGGAGCCTATAGATCCTATGGAGCCTATGGAGCCTATGGAGCCTATAGATCCTAGAGATCCTATAGAGCCTATGGAGCCTATAGATCCTATGGAGCCTATAGATCCTATAGAGCCTATGGAGCCTATGGAGCCTAAGGAGCCTATAGATCCTATAGATCCTATGGAGCCTTTGGAGACTATGTATCCTATAGATCCATGTAGATCCATATAGACCCCATGGAGCCTATGGAGCCTATGGATCCTATAGATCCATATAGACCCCATGGAGCCTATGGAGCCTATAGATCCTATGGAGCCTATGGAGACTATGAATCCTATAGAGCCTATGGATCCTATAGAGCTTATGGATCCTATAGATCCGTATAGACCCCCTGAAGCCTATGGATCCTATGGAGCCTACAGAGCCAATGGAGCTTATGGATCCTATAGATCCTATAAAGCCTATGGAAACTATAGAGCCTATGGAGCGTATGGAACCCTATGGATCCATATGGGATTTCATATACCCCTATGGAATCCCACAGACCCCTATGGGACCGTATGGGACCCTATAGATCCATATGGGACATTAAAAATTGTTACATTTCCCCCCTGTACCCCAAATTTCCCCCATACCCCAAATTTCCCCCTGTATCCTGAATTTCCCCCGTACCCCGAGTTTCCGTACCCCAATTCCCCGTATCCCGAGTTTCCCCTGTACCCCGAATTTCAGTACCCCGAATTTCCCTCCCGTACCCCAATTTCCCCGTACCCCGAGTTTCCCCTGTACCCCGAATTTCAGTACCCCGAATTTCCCTCCCGTACCCCAAATTTCCCCTGTTTCCCGAATTTCCCCCCTACCCCAAATTTCTCCCCCGTACCCCGAGTTTCCCTCCCCGTACCCCAATCCCCGTACCCCAATTCCCCGCACCCCGAGTTTCCATACCCCAATTCCCCCGTACCCCAATTCCCCGTACCCCGAGTTTCTGTACCCCAATTCCCCCGTACCCCAATTCCCCGTACCCCGAGTTTCTGTACCCCAATTCCCCGTACCCCAATCCCCGCACCCCGAGTTTCCGTACCCCAATTCCCCGTACCCCGAGTTTCCCTCCCCGTACCCCAATCCCCGTACCCCAATTCCCCGTACCCCAATTCCCCGTACCCCAATTCCCCGCACCCCAATCCCCGTACCCCGAGTTTCCCCCGTACCCCAATCCCCGTACCCCAATTCCCCGTACCCCAATTCCCCGTACCCCAATCCCCGTACCCCAATTCCCCGTACCCCAATTCCCCGTACCCCAATCCCCGTACCCCAATTTCCGTACCCCAATCCCCGTACCCCAATTCCCCGCACCCCGAGTTTCCGTACCCCAGCAGCGCCAGGCCGTTGCGCAGGGCCCCCCCCAGCACCTCCTGCAGCAGCGCCAGCGCCGCCCCCACGGCCCCGCGGGGGCTCCCCGGGACCCCCTGGGACACCCCAAAATCAGGGGGGACCCCGAAATCGGGGGGGACCCCGAAATGGGGCAGGGGACCCCGAAATGGGGCAGGGGACCACAAAACACCCAAAAAAAAGAGGAAAAAAAGACCCCAAAAAAAAGGGACCCAAAATGAGCGGGGGGGACCCCAAAATCCCACTGGGAAACAGAGGGGGGGACCCCAAAACCCCCACGGGAGGGACCCCAAAATGGGGCAGAGGACCCCAAAAAACCCAAAGAGAGGGGAAAAAAGACCCCAAATAAGGGATCCGAAATGACCAGGGGGAACCCCAAAACCCCCAGAGGGACCCCAAACCCTCCCTGGGGGTCTCAGGAATTTGGGGACCCCCCCAGGACCCCAAATCTTCCCCAGGGGTCTCGGGTTTTTGGCGACCCCCAAAACCCCAACCCCTCCCCGGGGTTTTTGGGGACCCCCCAGGACCCCAAACCCTTCCCCCGGGGGTCTCAGAATTTTGGGGACCCCCCCAGGACCCCAAATCTTCCCCAGGGGTCTCAGGAATTTGGGGACCCCCCCCCCTGGACCCCAAACCCTCCCCGGGGTTTTTGGGGACCCCCCCCCCAGACCCCAACCCCTCCCCGGGGGTCTCAGAATTTTGGGGACCCCCCGGATTTGGGGGTGCTCACCGGGCCGGGGCTGTCGGGGGGCTCCAACTGTGCCACGAACGAGGGGCTGGGGGGGGACCCCAAAACCTCCCTGAGGAGCTGCCCGGGGGTCCCCAGAGCCCCCCAAAATCCCCCCAAATCCACAAAGAATTCCCCACCAAAGCCCCCCCAAATCCACCCAAATCCACCCAAAATCCCCCAAATTCCTCCCAAAATCGGCCAAATTCCACCCCAAGTCCCCCCTAAACCCCCCCCAGACCCCTCAGGGCTCCCTCAAATCAGAGGCCCCAAATCCCCCCAAATCCACCTCAAATCCCCCCAAAATCCCCCCAAAACCCCCTTAAATCCCTCCCAAAGCCCCCCCAAATCCCTCAAATCCACCAAAAAAATCCCCAAAATCAACCCCCCAAATTCCCCCTGATCCACCCCAAAATCCCCCCAAATCCACCCCAAAATCCCCTAAATCCCCCCAAACCCCCCCAAAATCCCCCAAATTCCCCCAAAATCCCCGCCAAACCCCCCCCAAATTCCCCCCCAAACCTCCCCAAATCCCCCCCAGCTCTCCCAATCCACCTGAAATCCCCCCAAAATCCCCCAAATCCACCCCAAAATCTCCTTTATTTCCCCCGGACCCCTCAGGGCTCCCCCAAATCAGAGCCCCCAAAACCCCCCAAATCCCCCCCAAAATCCCCCAAATTACCCCCAAATTCCTCCCAATTCCCCCCAAAATCCCCCAAATCCCCCCCAAAATCCCCCAAAATCCCCCAAACCCCCCAAATCCCCCCAGACCCCACCTGTGCACCAGCAGCAGCTCCTCATCACTGGCCGGGCGACCCTGGGGGGCAACGGGGGTGTCAGGGGGGGTCCCCAAAATCCCGGGGGGTCCCCAAAATCTGCAGGGACCCCAAAAAAAAGGAGGGGACCCCAAATTTGGGGGGGGGGCTCACCTTGACGGGGACGCAGCGCCGGAACAGCCCCTGCAGGGCCGGGTCCCCAGGGGGGCTGGGGGACCCCAAAAGTCAGGGGGACCCCAAAAACCCCACGGGGGGACCCCAAAAACCCCACGGGGGGACCCCAAAAACCCCACGGGAGGACCCCAAAAACCTCACAGAGACCCCAAAAACTCACGGGAGGACCCCAAAGGTCAGGGGGACCCTAAAGGTCAGGGGGAACCCCAAAAAAACCCACAGGGACCCCAAAAACCTCACAGGGACCCCAAAGGTCAGGGGGACCCCAAAACCCCAGGGGAACCCCAAAACCCCCAGGGGACCCCAAAACCCCTGGGGGACCTCGGAAACCCCCGGGGGCCCCAAAAACCCCACGGGGACCCCAAAGGTCAGAGGGACCCCAAAAACCCCGGGGGGACCCCAAAACTCCACAGGGACCCCAAAATCCCACGGAGGGACCCCAAAATCCCACGGAGGGACCCCAGAAGTCAGGGGGAACCCTAAAAAACCCCACAGGGACCCCAAAAAACCCCACAGGGACCCCCTAAGGTTAGGGGGGACCCCAAAAGGGCTCCGGGGGAATTTGGGGCTCTGGGGGATTTGGGGTTTTGGGGATTTTGGGGTTTGGGGATTTTGGGGGATTTGGGGTTTGGGTTTTTGGGATTTGGGGTTTTGGGGATTTGGGATTTTGGGTTTTGGGGATTTTGGTTTGGGGTTTTGGGGATTTGGGGTGTGGGGTTTTGGGGGATTTGGGGTTCGGAATTTTGGGTTTTAGAGATTTTGGGGATTTGGGGTGTGTGATTTTGGGGTTTTGGGGATTTGGGATTTTGGGGATTCAGGATTTTGGGGATTTGGGATTTTGGGTTTTTGGGATTTTGGGGATTTGGTATTTTGGGGATTCGGGATTTGGGGATTTGGGATTTTGGGTTTTTGGGATTTGGGATTTTAGGTTTTTGGAATTTTGGGGATTTCGGATTTTGGGTTTTGGGGATTTCGGATTTTGGGTTTTGGGGATTTTGGGGTTTCGGGATTTTGGGTTTTGGGGATTTTGGGGATTCGGGATTTTGGGTTTTTGGGATTTGGGTTTTAGGGATTTTGGGGATTTGGGATTTTGGGATTTTGGGATTTGGGGGATTTGGGATTTTGGGATTTTGGGATTCGGGGTCCGTACCCGCCGTCCCCGAGCCCTCCAGCGCTGACCAGGCCGGTCCCGGTGGGGGCGGCGCCCTCGGGCCCCAAATCCTGCCCGGGGGGGGACATGGGGGTCTGGGGGGTCCCGGGACACCCCCACCCCAAAGGGACCCCCCAAAGTGACCCCAAAGCCCCCGAGCCTGGGGGGCCCCACACCCATTTTGGGGACCCCCCGACCCCATTTTTGAATACCCCCAGACCTTTTTAAGACCCCCAAACCCCAATTTTGTGACCCCCCAGCCCCATTTTTCAGACCCCCCCAACCCATTTTTAGGGACCCCCAGACCCATTTTTAGGGACCCCCAGACCCATTTTTGGGGACCTCCAGACCCCACTTTTGGGACCCCCAGATCCCAATTTTGGGGACCCCCCAGGCCCCATTTTTAGGGACCCCCAGAACCATTTTTGGGGACCCCCAAACTCCATTTTTGGGACGCCCAAATCCCATTTTTGAATACCCCCAGACCCCAATTTTGGGCACCCCCAGCCCCCATTTTTGGGCACCCCCAGCCCCATTTTTGGGCACCCCCAGCCCCATTTTTGGGGTTCCCCCCCTTACCAGCTGCTGTAGCTCCGCCTCCAGCCCCGCCCTCCGGCGCCGCGCGCGGCCCTGGGCGGAGCCACGGTCAGCCACGCCCACCCCGGCCACGCCCACCGAGCACACCCACACAGGCCCCGCCCACACCCACCGGGCCACGCCCCCTCTTGTACAATGGGAGGTGGCGCCAGTAAAGTCACGCCCACTCCCGACAGACCACGCCCACTCTCGAGAGGCCACGCCCACCCAAATAGACCACTCCCACCTTAATAGGCCACGCCCACTCCAAACAGACCACGCCCACTGCCGACAAACCACGCCCTCTCCGGGAGGCCACGCCCACCCCCGGCAGACCACGCCCACCCCATTAACACCACTCGTCCCCGCGGTTTTGGGCGTGGCCCTGAGACCCCGCCCATCCCAAGCCACGCCCCTTTCGGCCACGCCCCTCTCACCATGGCGGCCGGGGGGGCTCAAGCGGCGCGCGGGGCCTGGGGGGACAATGGGGACAGTGAGGGGACAGTGGGGGACACGGGTTAGGGACAGGGTGGACAGGAGGGGACAGGAGGGGACAGGAGGGGACAGTGAGGGGGCAATGGGGACAGTGAGGGGACAGTGGAGACGGGGGGGACAATGGGGACAGGGGAGGGACACGGGGACAGTGAGGGGACAGTGGAGACAATGGGGACGTGGGGGGACAGTGAGCAGAACCATGGGGGAACACGGGTTAGGGACGGGGGGACACGGGGGGGACAATGGGGACAGTGAGGGGACAATGGGGGGACGCGGCTTTGGCTTTGGGGATACCCGGGGGACACGGGTTAGGGACAGGGGCGACACCGAGGTGGCGCGGGTTTGGGGACGCGGGTTTGGGGCCAGCGCGGGAGGGGCCGGGCGGGAAACAATCGGGGCTGAGGGAGGCGCGGGGAGCGGCGCCGGGAGCTCCGCGGGCAGCGCAGGGAGCGGCAGCGGGGCCGGGCGGGTCGGGGGGTCCCGGGGGTCTCGGGGGTCCCGGGGGTTCGGGGGTCCCGGGGTCCCGGGGGTTCGGGGGTCCCGGGGGTTCGGGGGTCCCGCAGCCGCCCCGCTCACCTGCAGCCCCACGCGACGCTGGCGCGAGGCGCGCCGTGATGACGTCACGGGCGGGAGGGCCAGAGCGAGGCTAAAGGGGCGTGGCCACGGGGAGGGGGCGTGGCCGGGGCGTGGCGCCGCCAATCAATGGGCGGGGCTTGACAGGGCGGGGCTCTCTGGGGGCGTGGTCTAATAAGAGGGGCGGGGCCGCCGCTTTACGGGCGGCATGGTGCTCATGGGGGCCGCCATATTGGGTGTGCCATGATGGTCGCCATGTTGGGTGTGCCCCATGGGGCCTCCATGTTGGGTGTGCTGTTGGGGGCCGCCATGTTGGCTACGCTCATGGGGCCGCCATGTTGGGTATGCCCATGGGGACCGCCATGTTGGCTGTGCTCATGGGGCCGCCATGTTGGGTATGCCCATGGGGACCGCCATGTTGGGTGCGCTCATGGTGCTGCCATGTTAGGTGTGCTCACGGGGCCGCCATGTTGGGTGTGCCATGATGGCTGCCATGTTGGGTGCACTCATAGGGCCGCCATGTTGGGTGTGCTCATGGGGCCGCCATGTTGGGTATGCCCATGGGGACCGCCATGTTGGCTGTGCTCATGGGGGCCGCCATGTTGGGTGCTCATGGGGGCCGCTATGTTGATTTCTCACGGGGCCGCCATGTTGGGTGTGCTCATGTTGCCGCCATATTGGGTGCGCTCATGGAGCTGCCATGTTGGGTGCGCTCACAGGGGCCGCCATGTTGGTTGCTCATAGGGGTCGCCATGTTGGGTGTGCTAATGGGGACCGCCATGTTGGGTGTGCTCATGGGGCCGCCGTGTTGGGTGTGCCATGATGGCTGCCATGTTGGGTGTGGTCATGGCACCGCCATGTTGGGTGTGCTCATGGGGGCCGCCATGTTGGCTTTGCCATGATGGTCGCCATGTTGGGTGCTCATGGCACCGCCATGTTGGGCGTGCTCATGGAGGCCGCCATCTTGGCCGTGCCATGATGTTTGCCATGTTGGCCGTGCCCCACAGAAGCCGCCATCTTGGTACCAACCACGCGGCGTCCACGGTGGGGGAGCACCTTTAATCGGGATTTCCGTGGTTCCCCCCAACCCTGCCCCCACCCCGCAGGGGGGGCACACCCCCAGTGCCCCCCCTCCCCAAGAGGCAGGCGCGAGCCGGCCGCGCTCGCTCCCGCGCGGCTCCGGGCCCCTCAGAGCTGCGGGCCCAGCCCGGGGGGCGCCGCGACGGGCCCGGGGGGCACCGCGAAGTCGCCCCCCAGGAAGGGCCCGGCGGGGGCGGGGGGGAAGGGCAGCAGGTGCCCCGACAGGACGAGCGGCCCCAGGGCGAAGAGCGCGGCCGGGTCCTCGGGCAGGGGCTGGGGGGGCGCGGGCGGGGGCAGGGGGGGCCCCGCCGAGCTCTCGGGGACCCCCCCGGGGCCGGCGCCCCCCCCCTGGCGCCGCTTCTTGCCCTTGGCCGAGACCTTGCGGTTGCGGGTCTGGATGCCGTCCTTGCGCATCGTCAGCGGGCGGTTCACCTGCGGGAGTCGGGGAAATCGGGGTTCAGGGGAATCGGGGTTCAGGGGAATCGGGGTTCAGGGGAATCGGGGTTCACTGCGGGAGTCGGGGGAAATTGGGGTTCAGGGGAATTGGGTTTCAGGGGAATTGGGGTTCAGGGGAATTGGGGTTCAGGGGAAATTGGGGTTCAGGGGAATTGGAGTTCACCTGCGGGAGTCAGGGTTCAGGGAGGGAATTGGGGTTAAGGGGAATCGGGGTTCACCTGCGGGAATCGGGGTTCAGGAAAATTGGGGTTCAGGGGGAAATTGGGGTGCAGGGGGAAATCGGGGTTCACCTGTGGGAGTTGGGGTTCAGGGGGAATCGGGGTTCAGGGGGAATTGGGGTTCAGGGGGAATTGGGGTTCCCTGTGGGAGTCGGGGTGCAAGGGGGAAATTGGGGTCCAGGGGGATCAGGGTTCAGGGGGGAATTGGGGTTCACCTGCGGGAGTCGGGGGAAATTGGGGTTGAGGGTAATCGGGGTTCACCTGCGGGAATCGGAGTTCAGGGGAATTGGGGTTCAGGGGAAATTGGGGTTCAGGGGAATTGGGGTTCACCTGCAGGAGTCGGAGTTCAGGGGGGGAATTGGGGTTCAGGGGGGGAATTGGGGTTCAGGGGAATTAGGGTTCAGGGGAATCGGGGTTCACCTGCGGGAGTTGGGGTTCAGGGGGAGAGTCGGGGTTTGGGGGAATTTGGGTTCAGGAGGAATTGGGGTTCAGGGGGAATCGGGGTTCAGGGGGAATTGGGGTTCACCTGCGGGATATTTTGGGATATTTTTGGTATATTTAGGGATATTTTGGGGTATTTTGGGGATATTTAGGGGTATTTTGGGGTCTTTTGGGGTGGTTTTTGGGGTCCCTCACCCGGTGCAGTTTGTAGTACAGCCCGCAGGCGTTGCAGACGGGGTTTGGGGTATTTTGGGGATATTTTTGGGTATTTTGGGGTGGTTTTTGGGGTCCCTCACCCGGTGCAGTTTGTAGTACAGCCCGCAGGCGTTGCAGACGGGGTTTGGGGTATTTTGGGGATATTTCTGGGGTAGTTTTGGGTATTTTGGGGTGGTTTTTGGGGTCCCTCACCCGGTGCAGTTTGTAGTACAGCCCGCAGGCGTTGCAGACGGGGTCCCCGCGGGGGCTGCGCCTCCACAGCGTGGTGGTGCTGGTCTGGCAGTTGCTGCAGACGGTGCCGGCGCGTTTGCTCACCAGCTGCCAAAAAATGGGGCCGGGGACGTTTGGGGTTCAGTGGACCCCGAGATTTGGGGGGCACTGGGGCGGAGCAGAGAGGGTTTGGGGTGGGTTTGGGGGTGCGAGGAGGGGTTTGGGGTGGGTTTGGGGGTGCGAGGAGGGGTTTGGGGTGGATTTGGGGGTGTCAGGAGGGGTTTGGGGTGGATTTGGGGGTGTCAGGAGGGCGATTTTGGGGTGCCAGGTGTATTTTGGGCATCCCCATATCCATTTTAGGGTCTCTGGGGTGATTTTGGGGTTCCCTGGTGCCTTTTGGACTTTCCCAGCACATTCTGGGGTCCCTGAGGCGATTTCGGGGTCCCTGAGGTGACTTTGGGGATCCCTGGTGGATTTGGGGGGTTCCCTGATGCATTTCGGGGTTCCCCAGGTGTATTTGGGGGTCCCTGAGTCAATTCGGGGTCCCTGAGGTGATTTGGGATTCCCTTGTTCATTTTGGGGTCTCCTGCGGGTTTGGGGCCCCTGAGGTGATTTGGGATTCCCATGTCCATTTTGGGGTCCCCTGAGGTGATTTTTGGGTCCCTGAGGTGATTTCGGGGTTCCTGTCAGATTTTGGGGTTCCCTGGCGGGTTTCGGGGTTCCTGGGTACATTTTGGGGTCCCGGAGGGTTTGGGAGTTCCCTCGCAGGTTTTGGGTTCCCAGGTGGATTTTGGGGCTCCCCTGGCTGATTTTGGGGTTCCTGGGTGGTTTTCGGGGTTCCCGGGTGGATTTCGAGGTCCCCTGTCAGATTCGGGGTTCCCCTGTCAGATTTTGGGTTCCCCTGTCAGATTCGGGGTCCCCTGTCAGATTTTGGGTTCCCCTGTCAGATTTCGGGGTCCCTGTCAGATTTGGGGTCCCTGTCAGATTTTGGGGTCCCTGTCAGATTTTGGGGTCCCCTGTCAGACTCGGGGTCCCCTGTCAGATTTCGGGGTTCCCCTGTCAGATTTCGGGGTCCCTGTCAGACTCGGGGTCCCCTGTCATATTTTGGGGTCCCTGTCAGACTCGGGTCCCCTGTCAGATTCGGGGTCCCTGTCAGATTTGGGGTTCCCCTGTCACATTTCGGGGTCCCCTGTCAGATTTGGGGTTCCCCTGTCAGACTTGGGGTCCCTGTCAGATTTGGGTTCCCCTGTCAGATTTCGGGGTTCCCTGTCAGATTTTGGGGTCCCTGTCAGACTCGGGGTCCCGTCAGACTCGGGGTCCCTGTCAGATTTCGGGGTTCCCCTGTCAGATTTCGGGGTCCCGTCAGACTCGGGGTCCCGTCAGACTCGGGGTCCCTGTCAGATTTCGGGGTTCCCTGTCAGATTTTGGGGTCCCCTGTCAGACTCGGGGTCCCTGTCAGATTTGGGCTCCCCTGTCAGATTTTGGGGTCCCTGTCAGACTCGGGTTCCCCTGTCAGATTTCGGGGTTCCCTGTCAGATTTTGGGGTCCCTGTCAGACTCGGGGTCCCGTCAGACTCGGGGTCCCTGTCAGATTTCGGGGTTCCCCTGTCAGATTTCGGGGTCCCGTCAGACTCGGGGTCCCGTCAGACTCGGGGTCCCTGTCAGATTTCGGGGTTCCCCTGTCAGATTTTGGGGTCCCTGTCAGACTCGGGGTCCCAGTCAGACTCGGGTTCCCTGTCAGATTTGGGGTCCCTGTCAGATTTCGGGGTCCCGTCAGACTCGGGTCCCGGTCAGTCCGGGGCTCACCAGGCGCTTCTTGGGGCGGATGAGGGGCCGGTTGTGCCCGTTCAGCCGGTGGTACAGCCCGCAGGCGTTGCACAGGTAGTGCCCGGTGCCGTCCCGGCGCCACAGCGGCGTCGCCGTGGCCCCGCAGTTCACGCACTCGCGCGCCTCTGCCGGCCGGAACGGAGCGGTGAGAACCGGAACGGACCGGGATGGACCGGGATGGACCAGTACGGACCAGTAGGGACCAGTATAAACCAGTACAGACCGGAACAGAGCGGTGAGAACCGGAACGGACCGGTATGGACCGGAATGGACCGGGATGGACCGGGATGGACCGGTATGGACCGGTACGGACCGGTATGGACCAGTACGGACCAGTACAGACTGGTATGGACCAGTATAAACCAGTACAGACCAGTATAGACCGGTATAAACCAGTATGGACCAGTAAGGATCAGTATGGACTGGTATAAATCAGTAGAGACCAGTATGGACCAGTATGGACCAGTATAAACCAGTACAGAACAGCAGGGACCAGTACAGATCAGTATGGACCGATATGGACCAGTACAGACTGGTATGGACCGGTACTGACCAGTAAGGACCAGTACAGACCAGTGTGCTCCAGTATGAACTGGTATGGATCAGTATGCAATGGTACGGACCAGTATGGACCAGTACGGACCGGTATGGACCAGTATAAACCAGTACAGACCGGAACGGAGCGGTGAGAACCGGAGCGGACCAGAACGGACCGGTATGGACCGGTACGGACCGGTATGGACCAGTATGGACCGGTATGGACCAGTACGGACCAGTAAAGACCAGTATGGACCAGTACGGAGTGGTATGGACCAGTATGGACCAGTATGGACCAGTCCCCCCCAGTCCCTCCCAGTCCCCCCCAGTATTCCCAGTTCCCTCCCAGTATTCCCAGTCCCTCCCAGTCCCCCCCAGTCCCTCCCAGTCCCCCCCAGTATTCCCAGTCCCCCCCAGTATTCCCAGTCCCCCCCAGTATTCCCAGTGCCCCCAGTATTCCCAGTCCCTCCCAGTATTCCCAGTCCCCCCCAGTATTCCCAGTCCCCCCCAGTATTCCCAGTGCCCCCAGTATTCCCAGTCCCCCCCAGTATTCCCAGTGCCCCCAGTATTCCCAGTCCCCCCAGTATTCCCAGTCCCCCCCAGTATTCCCAGTCCCCCCCAGTATTCCCAGTGCCCCCAGTATTCCCAGTCCCCCCCAGTACCTCCCAGTCCCCCCCACTATTCCCAGTCCCCCCCACTATTCCCAGTCCCCCCCAGTATTCCCAGTCCCCCCCACTATTCCCAGTCCCCCCCACTATTCCCAGTCCCCCCCACTATTCCCAGTTCCCTCCCAGTATTCCCAGTCCCCCCCAGTATTCCCAGTCCCTCCCAGTATTCCCAGTCCCCCCCAGTATTCCCAGTCCCTCCCAGTATTCCCAGTCCCCCCCAGTACCTCCCAGTCCCCCCCAGTATTCCCAGTCCCCCCCAGTATTCCCAGTCCCCCCCACTATTCCCAGTTCCCTCCCAGTATTCCCAGTCCCCCCCAGTATTCCCAGTCCCCCCCAGTATTCCCAGTCCCCCCCACTATTCCCAGTCCCCCCCAGTATTCCCAGTCCCCCCCAGTATTCCCAGTCCCCCCCACTATTCCCAGTCCCCCCCAGTATTCCCAGTCCCCCCCACTATTCCCAGTGCCCCCCAGTATTCCCAGTCCCCCCCACTATTCCCAGTCCCCCCCAGTATTCCCAGTGCCCCGGGCTCACCGCAGGCGGCTCCGGGGGGCGGCAGGGGGGGTCCGGGTGGGGGGGGCTGCGGGGGGGCTGCAGCAGCTCCAGGAACCGGGGGGGCTCCGGGGGGGGAGGGGGCCAGGAGGGACCCCCGAGGGACCCCCCCAGGGACCCCCCCTCAGGCCAGGGCAGCAGCGACAGCCGGCCTGGGGACACGGGGACAGGGGGACAGGGGGACAGCGTCAGGGGACATGGGGACACTGGGGGGATTGGGGACACGGGGTGACACTGGGGACCTTGGGGGGATTGGGGGGATTGGGGCAGTGGGATGTTGGGGACACTGGGGGGACGTTGGGGACACTGGGGACACTGGGGACATTGATTGGGGACATTGGGTGACATGGGGACATTGATTGGGGACATTGGGGGATTGGGGACATCGGGGACAATGGGGACATGGGGACAGCGTCAGGGGGACATTGGGACATTGGGGATGTTGGGGGCGTTGGGGGCGTTGGGGGCGTTGGGGGGATTGGGGACACTGGGGACATTTGGGACAGAGAGACATTGGGGATATTGGGGGACATTGGGGGCGTTGGGGGGATTGGGGACCCTGGGGGGATTGGGGGGATTTGGGGACACTGGGGACATTTGGGACAGAGGGACATTGGGGACAGTGGGGGGACATTGGGGGACAGGGCAGGCTGGGACATTGGGGGGTGGGGGTACAGAGATGACAGAGGTGACACAGAGGGTGACACACGGGTGACACACAGGTGACACGGGTGACACACAGATGACACAGGTGACACACGGGTGACACGGGTGACACAGGTGACACACGGGTGACACAGGTGACACACAGATGACACAGGTGACACACGGGTGGCACGGGTGACACAGGTGACACACGGGTGACACAGGTGACACACAGGTGACACGGGTGACACAGGTGACACACAGATGACACAGGTGACACACGGGTGGCACGGGTGACACGGGTGACACAGGTGACACACGGGTGACACAGGTGACACACAGGTGACACAGGTGACACACAGGTGACACGGGTGACACAGGTGACACACAGATGACACAGGTGACACACGGGTGGCACGGGTGACACGGGTGACACAGGTGACACACGGGTGACACAGGTGACACAGGTGACACACGGGTGACACGGGTGACACAGGTGACACACGGGTGGCACGGGTGACACACGGGTGACACACAGGTGACACAGGTGACACACAGGTGACACGGGTGACACACGGGTGGCAGCGGTACCTGTCGGGGGGAACCCCCCCAGCCCGCCCGGCTCGGGCCCCTCGGCCGCCCCCAGCCCCAGGAGGGCTCCGGCCTCGTCGGGGAACGGGGGCGGCCCCTCCGGCCCCCCCAGCGCCACGAACTCCATGGGGCACCCCAAAACCGGCCCGGGGGCCTGCGGAGAGCGGGCTCAGCACCGCACCCCAAACACCCCAAAACCCAGTCGGCACCCCAAAAACAACAAACACCCCAAAACCCAATCGGCACCCCAAAAACACCAAAAACCCGAGTCGGCACCCCAAAAACACCAAACACCCCAAACAGGCACCCCAAACACCCCAAAACCCAATCGGCACCCCAAAAACACCAAACACCCCAAAAACCCCAATCGGCACCCCAAAAACACCAAACACCCCAAAAACCCGAATCGGCACCCCAAAAACACCAAACACCCCAAACAGGCACCCCAAACACCCCAAAAACCCAAATCGGCACCCCAAAAACACCAAACACCCCAAATGGCACCCCAAAACCACCAAATCGGCACCCCAAAAACCCCAAACACCCCAAATCTGCACCCCAAAAACCAGACCCTGGGTGACCCCAAATCATCACCCCAAAAACCCCAAAGCCCCCTGAGGGACCCCTGGGTGCCCCAAACCGGCACCCCAAACCCCCCTGAGGGACCCCAAATCAGCACCCCAAAACCCCTAAAAACCCCAAATCAGCACCCCAAAAACCCCAAACCCCCCTGAGGGACCCCAAATCTGCACCCCAAAAACCCCAAACCCCCTCAGGCCCCCCCCAAATCTCCCCTGGCCCCCCGGGGCCCCCCCAAACCCTCGGGGTGCCAAAATCGGGGTTGGGGGTCCCTGACCCCCGCGGGTCGGAGCCGCCCCCCAAAATTCTCCCCGGGGCTCCTGGGGACCCCCAAACCCCGCTCCCACTTTTGGGGGTCCCGCACCCCGGGCTGCGCCCCCAAAGCTGCAGCTGAATGTCTGGAACCCCAAACTGGGCACCCCCGAACCCCAAAAACCCCAACCCCAAAATCTCCAAACCCCTGGGGACCCCCGAACCCCAAAAACCCGAACCCCAAAATCTCCAAACCCCTGGGGACCCCCGAACCCCCAAATCCCCAAACTGGGGGTTCCAAAACCCAAAATCCCCAACCCGGGGACCCCCGAACCCCAAAAACCCGAACCCCAAAATCCCCAACCCGGGGACCCCCGAACCCCAAAATCTCCAAACCCCTGGGGACCCCCGAACCCCAAAATCCTCAAATTGGGAACCCCCAAACTGGGGGTTCCAAACCCCAAAATTCCCAGCCCGGGGACCCCAGACCCTAAACTGAGGACCCCGAACCCCAAAATCCCCGAGGTGGGGGTCCCAAACCCCTGGGTACCCCAAAAACTCTAAAAGCCCCAAACTGGGAACCCCCAAATCCCTGGGGACCCCAAAACTCTGAAATCCCCAAAGTGGGGATCCCCCAAACCCCAAACTGGGGGTCCCAAAACCCAAAAGCCCCAGGCCGGGGACCCCCAAACTCCTGGGGACCCGAACCCCCAAAATCCCCGAACCCCTGGGGACCCCAAAACTCTGAAATGCCCGAACTGGGGACCCCCAAACCCCAAACTGGGGGTCCCAAGACCCAAAATCCGCAACACGGGGCCCGCCAAACTCGGGGAACCCCCGAACCCCAAAATCCCCAACCTGCGACCCCCAAACCCTGGGGACCCCCAACCCCAAAACCCCTAAACTGGGGGTCCCCTAATCCCTGAGGACCCCAAAACTCTGACATCCCCAAACTGGGGACCCCCAAATCCCCAAACTGGGGATCCCAAAACCCAAAATACCCAACCCGGGGACCCCTAAACCCTGGGGACCCCCGAACCCCAAAATCCCCAACCCGGGGACCTCCTAACTCCAAAATCCCCAAAGTGGGGATCCCCCAAACCCCAAACTGGGGACTGGAAACCCCAAAATCCCCACGCCGGGGACCCCCAAATCCCTGAGGACCCCAAAACTCTGGAATCCCAAAGTGGGGATCCCCCGAACCCCAAACTCGGGGTCCCAAACACCAAAATCCCCAATCCGGGGACCCCCGAACCCCAAAAACCCCAAAATGGGGGTCCCCCAAACCCCAAAATTCCCATCCGGGTACCCCCAAACCCCAAAATCCCCAAACTGGGGACCCCAAAATTCTGAAACCCCCAAACTGGGTGACCCCAAAATCCCCATTTCGGGGACCCCTGGGTACATCTGGACCCCAAAACCCCCAACCCGGGGATCTCCTGAACCCCAAAATCCCCAAACTGGGGATCCCCCGAACCCCAAACTCGGGGTCCCAAAACCCAAAATCCGCAATACGGGGGTCCCCCAAACTCTGGGTACCCCCGAACCCCAAAATCTCCAAATTCTGGGGACCCCCCAAACCACAAAATTCCCAACCTGGGGACCCCCAAACCACAAACTGGGGACCCCCAAAATCCCCAAACTGGGGACCCCAAACTCTGGGGACCCCCGAACCCCAAAATCCCCAACCCGGGGACGCCAAAACTCTGAAATCTCCAAACTGGGGATCCCCCGAACCCCAAAATCCCCAAAATGGGGGTCCCAAACCCCAAAAATTCCCATTTCGGGGACCCCTGGGTACCCCTGAACCCCAAAACCCCCAAACCGGGGATCTCCCGAACCCCAAAAACCCCAAACTGGGGACCCCCAAATCCCTGGGGACCCAAGGCCCCAAACCCCAAACTGGGGATCCCCCGAACCCCAAAATCCCCAAAATGGGGGTCCCAAACCCCAAAATCCCCAACCCGGGGACCCCCAAACCCCTGGGGACCCCAAAACCCCCAAGCTGGGGACCCCCCGAACCCCCAAATCCGCAAACTGGGGACCCCCAAACCTCAAAATCCCCAAACTGGGCACCCCCAAACCGGGGGTACCCCAAAAACCCAAAACCCCCAAACTGGGGGTCCCGAACCCCAAAATCCCCAGCCCGGAGACCCCAAATCCCAAAATCCCCAAACTGGGGATCCCCGAACCCCAAAACCCCCAAATCGGGGGTCCACGAATCCCTGGGGACCCCAAAACCCACAAACTGGGGACCCCCGAACCCCAAACTGGGGGTCCCAAACCCCAAAATTCCCAACCCGGGGACCCCCAAACCCTGGGGACCCCAAAACTCTGACATCCCCAAACTGGGGGCCCCCCGAACCCCAAATTGGGGGTCCCAAACCCCAAAATCCCTAAACTGGGGACCCCAAACCCCAAAATCCCCAGGCTGGGCCCCCCAAACTCCTGGGGACCCGAAACCCCAAAATCCCCGAACCCCTGGGGACCCCAAAATCGCAAAACCCCCAACCTGGGGGTCCCAAACCCCAAATTCCCCATCCCGGGGACCCCCAAACCCCTGGGGACCCCAAAACTCTGAAACCCCCAAACTGGGGACCCCCTGAACCCCAAAATCCCCAACCTGGGGGTCCCAAACCCCAAATTCCCCATCCCGGGGACCCCAAACCCCCCTGACCCCTCCTGGGGGGCTGATTTGGGGTCCCTCCCCCCCCGAGACCCCCCGAACCCCCAAACCGGGGGGTCCCCCCCCCGTGCACCCCAAAACCCGGGGGGGGCCCGGGGGGGCAGAGCTCACCTGGCGCTCCGGGAGCCGCCGCCTCCGGGGGATTTTGGGGGATTTTGGGGATTTTGGGGATTTTGGGGATTTTGGGGCGTTCCGGGTTTGGGGGTGCGGGGGGGCGGTAACGGCCCCCGGCTGCCCGGCGCTGATAAGGCCTTATCAGATTTTGGGGTGCCGGCGGTTGGGTTTGGGGGGGCCGGGCGGGGCCGGGGACCTTTATCAGCCCCGGCCAGAGCGGGGGCAGGGCCAGGGCAGGGAGAGCACCCCAAAAATGGGGATGGCACCCCAAAAACGGGGATGGAGCCCCAAAAACGGGGATGGGACCCCAAAAACGGGGATGGAGCCCCAAAAACGGGGATGGAGCCCCGAAAATGGGAGTGGAGCCCCGAAAATGGGGATGGGACCCCAAAAATGGGGATGGAGCCCCGAAAATGGGGATGGAGCCCCAAAAATGGGGATGGAGCCCCAAAAATGGGGATGGAGCCCCAAAAATGGGGATGGGACCCCAAAAATGGGGATGGAGCCCCAAAAATGGGGAATGGCACCCCGAAAATGGGGATGGGACCCCAAAAATGGGGATGGAGCCCCGAAAATGGGGAATGGCACCGCAAAAATGGGGATGGCACCCCAAAAATGGGGATGGAGCCCCAAAAATGGGGATGGAGCCCCGAAAATGGGGATGGCGCCCCAAAAATGGGGATGGGACCCCAAAAACGGGGATGGAGCCCCAAAAATGGGGATGGAGCCCCGAAAATGGGGATGGCGCCCCAAAAATGGGGAATGGCACCCCAAAAATGGGGATGGGACCCCAAAAACGGGGATGGAGCCCCAAAAATGGGGATGGAGCCCCAAAAATGGGGATGGCACCCCAAAAACGGGGATGGAGCCCCAAAAACGGGAATGGGACCCCAAAAATGGGGATGGAGCTCCGAAAATGGGGAATGGCACCCCAAAAATGGGGATGGGACCCCAAAAACGGGGATGGGACCCCAAAAATGGGGATGGGACCCCGAAAATGGGGATGGAGCCCCAAAAATGGGGATGGAGCCCCGAAAATGGGAGTGGCACCCCAAATTCAGAACTTTTGTCCCAAATCCAGTGCCCGACACCCCAAATTTCACCCCAAATTTCAGCCCAATTTTGGGCCCCGAAAACCCAAATTTCAGCCCAATTTTGGGCTTTTTTCAGCAGCAAAATGCGGATTTTGAACCCAAAATTTGATACTTTTCAGCCTCAATAGACCCAAAAAAGAGAATTTTTGAGGGAAAAATGGAGTTGTTAAATCCCAAATTTTGAATTTCAGGGTAAAATTTCAGGTTTTTAACCTAAAATTTGAGATTTTTGGACCAAAATTGTGGGTGAAATTCAGCGTTTTCAGGCAAAGTTTGGGATTTTTCAGCCTGAAATTCACCATTTTGGTATCAGAACGGGGATTTTCAGTTCAAACTTTATTTTTTTTTATTTTTTGGCAAAAAACTGGGGAATTTCGGCCCCAAATTTTACATTTTTAGGACACAAAATTGGGGTGAGCCGAGTCCCAAATCTGGGTGGTTTAACCCTAAAATAAGCCAATTTTAATTTGACCCAAAATTGCAAAATTCGGTCCCAATTCGACTTGGATTTTTTTTTTTTTTTTTTTGGTCTAAAATTCTGATTTTTTTGGGAGCAAAATTAATCCTTTAATTCCAAATTTGGCATTTTCAGATTTTTCACCCAAAAATTGGAATTTTCAGCCCGGAATTTCAAGGATCAACCCCAAAAATCGCCTCAAAATTACAAATTTCAACCCAAAATTGACAATCTCCACCCAAATTTAGGACTCATAACTCGTTGTTATTACATTTTTTTAATTTTTTAAAAATTAAGATTTTTTTTTTTAATTATCTACATTTTTTTCTCAAGGAAAAGCGGGAAATTTTCACTCTAAAATGCGAATTTCGCAGCTAAAATCGGGGATTTTGTACCAAAAATCAGCAATTTCCACCCAAACCCGGCACATTTCCAGCCCCCAATTCCCAACGCCCAAAATTCCGATTTTTTTGGGCCCCTCGCCGCCGTTTTGGGCTCAAATCCGGCGCTTTTGGCTCCAAATCTTCGAGTTTGGGGTCCCCCCCAAACCCGGGGGGAAATTTGGGGGTCCCCAATTTGGGGAGGGGTCCCGGGGACTCCTCGGGGACCCCAAAATTGGGAGGGGGCAGCGGTGGAGGGGAAGTGGGGGGGCCCCAATTTGGGGAGGGGTCACAGGGCCCCAGGGTGGGTCCCCAAATTTGGGGAGGGGTCGCAGGGGCCTGGGGGGGGTTCCGCAATTTGGGGAGGGGTCTCTGGGAGCCATGGGGGGGGTTGAGGGGGTCAGTGGGGGTCCCCCAGGTTGGGGGGGTCAGTGGGGGTCCCGAATTTGGGGAGGGGTCACAGGGCCCAGGGGGGGGCGGTCCCCAAATTTGGGGAGGGGTCACAGGGCCCAGGGGGGGGTGGTCCCCAAATTTGGGGAGGGGTCTCAGGGAGCCATGGGGGGTCCCCAAATTTGGGGAGGGGTCCCAGGGTCCTGGGGGGGCGTCAGTGGGGGTCCCCTAATTTGGGGGTCAGGGGGCGTCCCCAATTTGGGGAGGGGTCTCAGGAGCATGGGGGGGTCCCCAAATTTGGGGAGGGGTCCCAGGGGCCTAGGGGGGGTCAGTGGGGGTCCCCCAGTTTGGCGGGGTCGGGGGGGACCCCAATTTGGGGAGGGGTCTCAGGGCCCCGGGGGGGGGTGGGTCAGGGGGGATCAGTGGGGGTTCCCCAGTTTGGGGGGGTCAGTGGGGGTCCCGAATTTGGGGAGGGGTCCCAGGGGCCTAGGGAGGGTCAGTGGGGGTCCCCAAATTGGGGAGGGGTCTCAGGGCCCCAGGGGGGGAGTCAGGGGGGGATCAGTGGGGGTCCCCCAGTTTGGCGGGGTCGGGGGGGTCCCGGATTTGGGGAGGGGTCCCAGCGCCCCGCGGGGGGTCCCGGATTTGGGGAGGGGTCCCAGCGCCCCGCGGGGGGTCCCGGATTTGGGGAGGGGTCCCAGCGCCCCGCGGGGGGGTCCCGGATTTGGGGAGGGGTCCCAGCGCCCCGCGGGGGGGTCCCGGATTTGGGGAGGGGTCCCAGCGCCCCGCGGGGGGGCAGCTCCAGCGCCGCCTCCAGGCTGAACTCGGGGGGTCGCCGGGGCCCCCCCGGGGCCGGGGGGGGGCTCAGCTCGTGCGGCCCGAAGAAGAAGGGGTGCAGCAGGGCCTGGGGGCGGGGACCCCAAAATGTGACCCGGGACCCCAAACACAGCCTGGGACCCCCAAAATGTGACCCGGGACCCCGAAACGTGACCCGGGACCCCCAAACACAGCCTGGAACCCCCAAAACCCAACCGGGACCCCAAAACACACCCGGGACCCCCAAATGTGACCCGGGACCCCCAAATGTGACCCGGGACCCCCAAACACAGCCTGGAACCCCCAAAACCCAACCGGGACCCCGAAACGTGACCCGGGACCCCAAACACAGCCTGGGACCCCCAAACACACCCGGGAACCCCCAAATGTGACCCGGGACCCCGAAACGTGACCCGGGACCCCCAAACACAGCCTGGAACCCCAAAAACACCCGGGACCCCCAAATGTGACCCGGGACCCCGAAACGTGACCCGGGACCCCCAAACACAGCCTGGGACCCCCAAAAACACCCGGGAACCCCCAAAACACACCCGGGACCCCAAAACACACCCGGGACCCCCAAACACAGCCTGGAACCCCCAAACACAGCCTGGACCCCCCAAATGTGACCCGGGACCCCAAAACATACCCGGGACCCCCAAACACAGCCTGGAACCCCCAAAACACACCCGGGACCCCAAAACACACCCGGGACCCCCAAATGTGACCCGGGACCCCCAAACACAGCCTGGAACCCCCAAAACACACCCGGGACCCCAAAACACAGCCTGGAACCCCCAAAATGTGACCCGGGACCCCAAAACACACCCGGGACCCCGAAACGTGACCCGGGACCCCAAAACACACCCGGGACCCCAAAACGTGACCCGGGACCCCCAAACACAGCCTGGACCCCCCAAAAACACCCGGGACCCCCCAAATGTGACCCGGGACACCCAAACACAGCCTGGACCCCCCAAAACACACCCGGGACCCCCAAACACACCCGGGACAACCCCAAAATCCAACCGGGACCCCCAAAACCCAGTCCCTCCCAGTTCCCCCCAGTTCCCTCCCAGTTTTCCCAGTCCCTCCCAGTTTGGATTCAGGCCGTTCCCAGTTTGGATCCAGGCTGTTCCCAGTTTGGATCCAGGCTGTTCCCAGTTTGGATCCAGGCTGCTCCCAGTTTGGATCCAGGCTGTTCCCAGTTTGGATCCAGGCTGCTCCCAGTTTGGATCCAGGCTGTTCCCAGTTTGGATCCAGGCTGTTCCCAGTTTGGATCCAGGCTGCTCCCAGTCCCCCCAGTTCTCCCAGTTTGGATCCAGGCTGTTCCCAGTCCCCCCAGTTCTCCCAGTTCGGATCCAGGCTGTTCCCAGTTTGGATCCAGGCTGTTCCCAGTCCCCCCAGTTCTCCCAGTTTGGATCCAGGCTGTTCCCAGTTTGGATCCAGGCTGTTCCCAGTTTGGATCCAGGCTGTTCCCAGTCCCCCCAGTTCTCCCAGTTTGGATGCAGGCTGTTCCCAGTCCCCCCAGTTCTCCCAGTTTGGATCCAGGCTGTTCCCAGTTCGGATCCAGGCTGTTCCCAGTCCCCCCAGTTCTCCCAGTTTGGATCCAGGCTGTTCCCAGTTTGGATTCAGGCTGTTCCCAGTTTGGATCCAGGCTGTTCCCAGTTTGGATCCAGGCTGTTCCCAGTCCTCCCCAGTTCTCCCAGTTTGGATCCAGGCTGTTCCCAGTTTGGATCCAGGCTGTTCCCAGTTTGGATCCAGGCTGTTCCCAGTCCCCCCAGTTCCCCCAGTTTGGATTCAGGCTGTTCCCAGTCCCCCCAGTCCCCCCAGTTCCCCCAGTTTGGCTGCAGGCCGTTCCCAGTTTGCCCAGTCCCACCTGCTGGGCGCGGGGCCGCCGCCGGGGCCGGTAGCGCAGCAGCCGCTGCAGCAGATCCAGCGCAGCCGCGTCGGCGCCCGGCACCAGCAGCTGCAGCGGCGGCGGCGCCCGCGGCCGGAACCGCAGCTTGGGGAAATCGGGCAGCTCGGCCAGCTCCTGCGGGCACCGGGACCAGTATAAACCAGTATGGACCGGTATGGACCGGTATGGACCGGTATGGACCGGTATGGACCGGTATGGACCGGTATAAACCACTATGGACCAGTATGGACCAGTATGGACCAGTACAGACCAGTATAAACCAGTATGGACCGGTATGGACCGGTATGGACCGGTATGGACCGGTATAAACCACTATGGACCAGTATAAACCAGTACAGAACCGCAGCTTGGGGAAATCGGGCAGCTCGGCCAGCTCCTGCGGGCACCGGGACCAGTATGGACCAGTACGGACCAGTATGGACCAGTATAAACCAGTATGGACCGGTATGGACCGGTATGGACCGGTATAAACCACTATGGACCAGTATAAACCAGTATGGACCAGTATAAACCAGTACAGAACCGCAGCTTGGGGAAATTGGGCAGCTCGGCCAGCTCCTGCGGGCACCGGGACCAGTATGGACCAGTACGGACCAGTATAAACCAGTATGGACCGGTATGGACCAGTATGGACCAGTATAAACCAGTGCAGGCCAGTAGGGGCCACTGCAGGCCGGTATAGACCAGTATGGACCAGTATAAACCAGTATGGACCAGTATAAACCAGTACAGAACCGCAGCTTGGGGAAATTGGGCAGCTCGGCCAGCTCCTGCGGGCACCGGGACCAGTATGGACCAGTACGGACCAGTATAAACCAGTATGGACCGGTATGGACCAGTATGGACCAGTATAAACCAGTGCAGGCCAGTAGGGGCCACTGCAGGCCGGTATAGACCAGTATGGACCAGAATGGACCGGTATGGACCGGTATGGACCAGTGCGGGACAGTGTAAACCAGTGCTCCCAGTGCTCCCAGTTTGGTGTCATGCCGTTCCCAGTCACCTCCAGTCCCCCCCAGTTCCCTCCCAGTTTGCCACAGTCCCTCCCAGTTCTCCCAGTTTGGTTTCAGGCTGTTCCCAGTTCATCCCAGTTTATCCCAGTTCCCTCCCAGTGCTCCCAGTTTGGTGTCAGGCCATTCCCAGTGCCCCCAGTTTGGTGCCAGGCCGTTCCCAGTCCCTCCCAGTCCCCCCCAGTCCCTCCCAGTCCCCCCCAGTTCCCTCCCAGTTCCCCCCAGTTCCCTCCCAGTCCCTCCCAGTTCCCCCCAGTTCCCTCCCAGTCCCTCCCAGTTCCCTCCCAGTTCCCTCCCAGTTCCCTCCCAGTCCGTCCCAGTCCCTCCCAGTTCCCTCCCAGTTCCCTCCCAGTTCCCTCCCAGTCCCTCCCAGTCCCCTCCAGTCCCTCCCAGTCCCTCCCAGTCCGTCCCAGTCCCCCCCAGTTCCCTCCCAGTCCGTCCCAGTCCGTCCCAGTCCCTCCCAGTCCCCCCCAGTCCCTCCCAGTCCCCCCCCAGTCCCCCCAGTTTGCCCAGTTTGCCCAGTTTGCCCAGTACCGGCCAGTCGCGGGCCCGGGGCGTGCCCAGCGCCCGCAGGACGCGCCCGAGCTGCTCCAGGTCGCTCTCGCCGGGGAACAGCGGCGCCAGCGTCAGCAGCTCCCCGAAAATGCAGCCCACGGCCCTGGAACCCCAAAATCCGGGGGGTCCCCAAAACCCAGGGGCACCCCGAAATCCCATCGAGGGACCCCAAAATCCGGGGGGTCCCCAAAACCCAGGGACACCCCGAAATCCCATCGAGGGACCCCAAAATCCCACAGGATCCACAAAACCCAGGGGCACCCCGAAATCCCATCGAGGGACCCCAAAATCCCACTGGATCCCCAAAACCCAGGGGCACCCCGAAATCCCATCGAGGGACCCCAAAATCCCAGGGGGCACCCCGAAATCCCATCGAGGGACCCCAAAACCCAGGGACACCCCGAAATCCCATCGAGGGACCCCAAAATTCCAGCGGGCACCCCTAAATTCCAGAAGAATCTCCAAAATCCAGGGGGGCACCCCAAAATCCCAGGGGGGCACCCCGAAATCCCATCGAGGGACCCCAAAATTCCAGCGGGCACCCCGAAATCCCATCGAGGGACCCCAAAATTCCATAAGGATCCCCAAAATTCCAGGGGAAACCCCGAAATCACATCGAGGGACCCCAAAATTCCAGCGGGACCCCAGAATTCCAGGGGGGACCCCGAAATCACATCGAGGGACCCCAAAATCCCAGTAGATCCCCAAAACCCAGGAGGACACCCCAAAATCCCAGCGGGGACCCCGAAATCCCAGAGGGTATCCCCAAAACCCAGGGGGGACCCCGAAATTCCAGCAGGACCCCAAAATCCCAGGGGAACCCCCCAAAATTCCAGAGGGACACCCAAAATCCCAGGGGGACACCCCAAAATCCCAGGGAGGATCCCAAAAATCCCAGGGGGACACCCCAAAATCCCATCAAGGGACCCCAAAATTCCAGCGGGACCCCAAAATCCCAGGGGGATCCCCAAAACCCGGTGGAACACCCCAAAACCCAAGGGAACCCCCCAAAATTCACAGAGACACCCCAAAAAACCATGGGGAACCCCCCGAAAAAATGCAGGGGACCCCCCCAAAAATCCAGGGGGACACCCAAAACCCCAGCGGGGACCCCGAAATCCCAGGGGGGGTCCCCAAAATCCATGGGGGGTCCCCAAAATCCCCGGGGGACACCCCAAAATCCCGGGGGGTCCCCAAAATCCCTGGGGGACACCCCAAAACCCCAGCGGGGTCCCCAAAATCCCAGGGTGTACACCCCAAAATCCCGGTGGGGGTCCCCAAAATTCCAGCGGGACCCCAAAATCCCAGTGGGACACCCCAAAATCCCAGGGGGACCCCCCAAAATCCCAGGGGGGTCCCCAAAATCCCGGGGGGACACCCCAAAATCCCAGGGTGCACACCCCAAAATCCCAGGGGGACACCCCAAAATCCCGGGGGGTCCCCAAAATCTGCACCCACCACAAATCCACGCCCTCGTCGTAGCGCCGGGCGCCGTAGAGCAGCTCGGGGGCTCGGTACCACCTGGAAAAGGGGGGTCGGGGGGGTCCCTCGGGTGTTTTGGGGGACCCCCCGGCAGGCCGGGAGGGGGGACACCCCAAAATCCCCCAAATCGCCCCAAAATGCGGTACCTGGTGGCCACCTGGGGGCTGTAGGGGCACCCCGGGGTGGGGCTGAGCACCCGCGCCAGCCCAAAATCCGCCAGCTTGAGGCGGCCGGCGCGGTCCAGCAGCAGGTTGGCGGGTTTCAGGTCCTGCACCCCAAAATTCGGGCTCGGGGGGTCCCCAAAAATTCGGGGGACCCCCCCACAGTGCTCCCCGGATCGGCGACACCCCAAAAACGAGGGTGCCTGCCCAGGCGATGCGGTGGCAGCCTCGATTTTGGGGTCCCTCTGCAGATGTTGGGGTCCCCCCCCGGGTGCCCACCGCGGTTTTGGGGTCCCCCACCCAATTTTTGGGGTCTCCAACCCAATTTTTGGGGTCTTCAATCCCATTTTTGGGGTGCCCCACCGCGGTTTTGGGGTCCCCCATTCCGGTTTTAGGGTACTCACTCCCATTTTTGGGTCCCCAGTCCCATGTTTTGGGGTCCCCACTTTCATTTTTGGGGTCCCCAATCCCATTTTTGGGGTCCCCAATTCCATTTTTGGGTCCCCAATCCCATTTTTGGGGTCCCCAGTCCCAAATTTGGGGTCCCCAATCCCATTTTTGGGGTCCCCACTCCCATTTTCGGGGTCCCCAAACCCATTTTTGGTGCCCCGATCCCATTTTTGCGTCCCCAATCCCATTTTTTGGGTCCCCAATCCCATTTTTTGTGTCCCCAATCCCGTTTTTGGGTCCCCAATCCCAAATTTGGGGTCCCCAATCCCAAATTTGGAGCCCCCAATCCCATTTTCGGGGTCCCCAATCCCATTTTCGGGTCCTTTATCCCATTTTCGGGGTCCCCAATCCCATTTTCGGGTCCTTTATCCCATTTTCGGGTCCTTTATCCCATTTTCGGGGTCCCCAATCCCATTTTCGGGTCCTTTATCCCATTTTCGGGGTCCTTTATCCCATTTTCGGGGTCCTTTATCCCATTTTTTGTGTCCCCGATCCCATTTTCGGGGTCCTTTATCCCATTTTCGGGGTCCCGGATCCCATTTTTTGGGTCCCCAATCCCGTTTTCGGGGTCCCCGATCCCATTTTTTGTGTCCCCGATCCCATTTTTTGTGTCCCCAATCCCATTTTTTGTGTCCCCGATCCCATTTTCGGGGTCCTTTATCCCATTTTCGGGGTCCTTTATCCCATTTTTTGTGTCCCTGATCCCATTTTCGGGGTCCCCAATCCCATTTTCGGGGTCCCCGATCCCGTTTTCGGGGTCCTTTATCCCATTTTCGGGGTCCCCGATCCCATTTTTTGTGTCCCCAATCCCATTTTTTGTGTCCCCGATCCCATTTTCGGGGTCCCCGATCCCATTTTTTGTGTCCCCGATCCCATTTTCGGGGTCTCCAATCCCATTTTCGGGGTCCCGGATCCCATTTTTTGTGTCCCCGATCCCGTTTTCGGGGTCCCCGATCCCATTTTGGGTTCCTTTATCCCATTTTCGGGGTCCCCACTCCCATTTTCGGGGTCCTTTATCCCATTTTCGGGGTCCCCAATCCCATTTTCGGGGTCTCCAATCCCATTTTCGGGGTCCCCAATCCCATTTTCGGGGTCCCCACTCCCATTTTCGGGGTCCCCAATCCCATTTTCGGGGTCCCCACTCCCATTTTCGGGGTCCCCAATCCCATTTTCGGGGTCCCCGATCCCGTTTTCGGGGTCCCCAATCCCATTTTCGGGGTCCCCACTCCCGTTCTCGGGGTCCCCGATCCCGTTTTCGGGGTCCCCACTCCCATTTTCGGGGTCCCACTCCCATTTTCGGGGTCCCCACTCCCATTTTCGGGGTCCCCGATCCCATTTTCGGGGTCCCCAATCCCATTTTCGGGGTCCTTTATCCCATTTTCGGGGTCTCCAATCCCATTTTTTGTGTCCCCACTCCCATTTTTGGTGTCCCCAATCCCGTTTTTGGGTCCCCAATCCCAAATTTGGAGCCCCCAATCCCATTTTCGGGGTCCCCGATCCCTTTTTCGGGGTCCCCGATCCCGTTTTCGGGGTCCCCGATCCCCGTGCGGGCTCACCCGGTGCAGCAGGCGCTGCCCGTGCAGGTGTGCCAGCCCGCGCAGGGTCATGGCCAGCAGCGCCCGCACCCGCGCCGGGGGCAGCGGCGCCGGCGCCGCCCGCAGGAGCCCCCCAAGGTCGGCCACGAGCAGCTCCAGCGCCAGAACCACCGCGGGGCCCTGCGCGAAGGCGGCGCGGAGCCGGAGCACCTGCGGGACAGCGGGGACAGAGGGGACAGAGGGGACAGTGAGAGGGGACAGAGGGGACAGCCAGGGGACAGTGAGAGGGGACAGAGGGGACAGCCAGGGGACAGTGAGAGGGGACAGAGCGGGGACAGAGAGAGGGGACAGTGAGAGGGGACAGAGAGAGGGGACAGAGGGGACATCAGCGGGGACAGAGGGGACATCAGCGGGGACAGAGCCAGAGCACCTGCGGGACAGCGGGGACAGAGGGGACAGAGGGGACAGAGGGGACAGAGAGGGGACAGAGCCAGAGCACCTGCGGGGACAGCGAGAGGACAGAGTGGGGACAGAGGGGACAGAGGGGACAGAGGGGACAGGGAGGGGACAACGGGGACGGTGACACCGGGAGCCGGCTCCGGTGGGGGAGGGGACACCGGGGGGTCAAGGGGACACCGGAGCTGGGGGGACACGGGGACATGGGGCAGGAACAGGGGTGGAGAAGAACCCGCAGAAGGCGGGGACCCTGAAATTGGGGGGGGCAGGAGGGCGGGGACAGCACTGGGGATTTGGGGGGACTGGGAGGGAACTGGGAGGGGACTGGGAGAGGACTGGGAGCACTGGGAGGGACTGGGAGGGACTGGGAGCACTGGGAGCCAAACTGGGAGGAACTAGGAGGGGACTGGGGGGGACTGGGGGGGAGTAGGAGCACTGGGAGGGAACTGGGAGCACTGGGAGCCAAATTGGGAGCACTGGGAGCACTGGGAGGGGACTGGGAGCGCTGGGAGCACTGGGGGGGACTGGGAGGGACTGGGGGGGGACTGGGAGGGACTGGGAGCACTGAGGGGGGACTGGGAGGGACTGGGAGCACTGGGAACCAAACTGGGAGCACTGAGGGGGGACTGGGAGGGACTGGGAGGGACTGGGAACCAAACTGGGAGCACTGGGCCTGCCTCGCGCTCACTCACGTGCGGGTGCGCCTCCATCTCCCGCAGCGCTTTGATCTCCCGCAGCGTCTGCAGGGGCAGCCCCTCCTCGGGCCGCCGCAGCGGCACCTTCTTGAGCGCCACCAGCTCGCCGGTCTGGCGGGGGACAGGCGGCGGGTCAGCCAGGCCCCGCGGCGCCGCTGCCGCCCCCCGGTGCCCGCCGCACCTGCCGGTGCTTGGCCCGGAACACGACGCCGTGCGCGCCCTCGCCGATGCGGCCCAGCACCAGGTACTGCTCCATCCCGCCGGGCGCGCCCCGCCGCCGGCCCACACTGCCCCGCGCCGCCCGCCGCGCCGCGCCGCCATGGCAACAGGCCCCGCCCCCGGCGCCGCAGCCAATCGCCGCCCGCTCCGCGCGGTGAGGCCACGCCCCTTCGCAACCATCACCCCGGCAACAGGCCCCGCCCCCGGAAACAGCCAATCAACACATGCTGCGCGGGGTTAGACCCGCCCCTTAGCAACCATCACCCTGGCAACAGGCCACGCCCCCCCGGTTGGCCCCAGCAACGCAGAGCGGCAACGAGGCCACGCCCATAGCAACAGAGCCACGCCTCTTAGCAACAGGCCACGCCCCCTCGGCATCCCCCGCTCCCCGGCAACCGCGCCCCGCCCTTGGCAACGGCCGCCCCGTCGCGCGCCGCCATTTGGCCGCGCTGCGCTCTGATTGGTCGGCGCCGCCGCGCGGGGAGGGACGGCGGGCGCTGATTGGTGGGAGCGGGGGCCACGCCCCTTTCCCCTCAGGCGGGCGGGCGGCGGCGCCGGGCGAGGCGCGGGCGGGGGGTTCGGGGAGGTTTTTGGGGTTTTTTGGGGTTTTGGGGGGTTTTTTGGGGGGTCCCGGCGCGCAGCGAGCCCCGCTGGGGTCGGGATGGCGGCGTTGCCTCCGCGAGAGTTCGCGGCGCAGGTGCTGCCCGGCTGCGTGGTGCCCACGGCGCGGCAGGGCCTGGCCCAGCTCTGGCCGCTGCTGCTGCTCTGCCTCGGGGCGCGGCTGCTGCACCGGCTGCGTGAGTGGGGCTGCGACGGGACCGGGGCTCCGGGGGGGCCCGGGGGTCTGGGGAGGTCTAGGGGATTCCGGGGGTCCGGGGTGTTCCGGGGGTCCGGGGGTTTGGGGGGATCCGGGGGAGTCTGGGGGGTTCCGAGGCTTTCAGGGGTTTGGGGGTCCGGGGAGTTCCGGGGGTCTGAGGGGGTTTGGGGGGATCTGGGGGTTCTGAGGCTTTCTGGGGGTCTGGGGGGATCCGGGGGTCCGGAGGGGTCCCAGGGGCTCGGGGGGTCCGGGGGTCTGGGGAGGGGTCCGGGGGTAGCGCAGGGGTTTGGGTTTGGGTCGGGGGACCCCCGGGGGTTCCGGGGTTTGGGGTGAGGAGACCCCCGGGGTTTGGGGTGAGGAGACCCCCGGGGTTTGGGGTGAGGAGACCCCCGGGTTTGGGGGTGCTGGCGGTTCGGGGACCCCCGGGTTTGCGGTTTCAGGGTTTGGGTGCCCCCGGGTTCGGGGTTCAGGTACCCGGGGTTTGGGGTTTCGGGGTTCGGGTACCCCGGGTTGGGGGGTTCGGGTAGCCCCGTTTTCAGGGTTCGGGTACCCCGGGTTCGGGGGTTTCGGGGTTTGGGTACCCCCGGGTTTGGGGGTTTAGGGTTCGGGTACCCTGGGGTTTCGGGGTTCGGATACCCCTGGGGTTTAGGGTTCAGGTACCCCAGGTTCTGGGGTTTGGGTATCCCCAGGTTTGGGTGGTTCGGGGTTCGGGTACCTCAGGTTTGGGAGTGCTGGTGCTTCTGGGTTCGGGTACCCCCGGGGATTCGGGGTTTGGGTACCCCCTGGTTTTGGGGTTTTGGGGTTCAGGTACCCCCGGGTTTCAGGGTTCAGGTACCCCAGGTTCGGGGGTTTCGGGGTTCGGGTACCCCGGGTTTTGGGGTTTGGGTATCCCCTGGTTTTGGGGTTTTGGGGTTTGGGTACCCTGGGTTCGGGGGTTTCGGGGTTCGGGTACCCCGGGTTTGGGATTGCTGGGGTTTCGGGTTTCAGGGATTGGGTGCCCCCGGGGTTTGGGGTTCGGGTATCCTCGGGGTTTTGGGGTTTTGGGGTTTGGGTACCCGGGTCTCGGGGGTTTTGGGGTTTGGGTACCCGGGGTTTTGGGGTTTGGGTCCCCAGGGTTTTGGGGTTCGGGTCCCCGGGGTTTTGGGGTTCGGGTACCTGGGTCTGGGGGGTTTTGGGGTTTGGGTACCCAGGATTTCAGGGTTCGGGTCCCCGGGGTTTTGGGGTTCGGGTCCCCGGGGTTTCGGGGTTTGGGTCCCCAGGGTTTTGGGGTTCGGGTCTCCGGGGTTTCAGGGTTCGGGTACCTGGGTCTCGGGGGTTTCGGGGTTCGGGTGCCCGTGTCTCGGGCGCCCTGCTGACCCGCTGTGGCGCAGCGCTGCCGCGGGGCGGGAAGCACGCGGGCGCAGCGGCCGGGGGGCTCCTGGCCCTGCACCATTTCTTCGGGGCGCAGGCGCTGTGGGTGGCCCTGCTGAGCGCGCTCTGCGTCCTCACCCTGCTCCTGAGCCGGGCCCGCGCCCACCGCGGCCTCTGCCTCGCCCTGGCCGCCCTCAGCTACCTGCTCATGGGGTGCGGGCACCGCGAGGGACTGGGGGCACTGGGAGAGGGATTGGGGGCACTGGGAGGGACTGGGGGCACTGGGATGGGGTTTGGGGGTGATTTGGGGGTGCTGGGAGGTACTGGGGGCACTGGGAGGACACTGGGAGAGACTGGGAGAGGGACTGGGGGGACTGGGAGAAGGACTGAGCCAATGGGAGGGCACTGGGAGAGGGACTGGGGACACTGGGAGGGGGACTGGGGCCATTGGAAGGGCACTGGGGCCACTGGGGGGGACTGGGAGGGGGTTTGGGGTTATTTGGAGGTGCTGGGAGGCACTGGGAGAGGGGCTGGGGACACTGGGAGGGCACTGGGGGGACTGGGAGGGGGTTTGGGGGTGTTTTGGGAGGGACTGGAAGAGGGACTGGGGCCACTGGGATGAACTGGGAGCGACTGGGAGGGAGATGGGGGGGCACTGGGATGAACTGGGAGGGAGATGGGGGGGCACTGGGATGAACTGGGAGGGAGATGAGGGCACTGGGATGAACTGGGAGTGACTGGGAGCCCCCCCAGGGAGCTGCACATGGTGGACACGGTCACGTGGCACAAGATGCGAGGTGAGACCCCCGACCCCCCCCCCAGGACCCCCAAATCACCCCGGGACACCCCGACCCCCCCCCCGGGAGCCCCAGATCCCCCTGGGACCCCTAAATCCCCCCTGGGACCCCCGACCCACCCCCCCCCCCACCCCGTGTCAGGGTTCCCAATATTCCAGGTTTCGGGGTGCACTGATTTGCCAGTTTTGGGGTCCCCCCAATTTCGGGGTTCCTGGTGTCAGGGTTCCAGGTTTGGGGGTCCCCTGACAGTCCAAATTTTGGGGTGCCCATTTTGGGGCTCACAATTTTGGGGTTCCCATTCTGGGGTTCCCAATTTCGGGGTTCCCATTTCAAGGTTCCCAGTTTCGGGGTGCCCATTTAGAGGTTCCCAATTCGGGGTTCCCAATTTTGGGGCCCCCTGATGGTCCCAATTTTGGGGTTCCCAATTCTGGGGTCCCCTCAAGGTCCCAATTTCGGGGTCCCCTGACGGTGCTGGTTTTGGGGTTCCCAATTTCGAGGTTCCCATTTCGGGGTTCTCGGTTCTGTGGTTCCCAATCCGGGGTTCCCAATTTTGGGGTCCCCTGATGGCGTCGGTTTTGGGGTTCCCAATTCGTGGTTCCCAATTTGCGGTTCCCAGTTTTGAGGTTCCCAATTTCGGGGTTCCCATTTTCGGGGTTCTTAATTCGGGCTTCCCAATTTTGGGGTCCCCTGACGGTCCCAATTTTGGGGTTCCCAATTTCGGGATTCCCAATTTCGGGGCCCCCTGACTGTTCCCAATTTTGAGGTTCCCAATTTCGGGGTTCCCAATTGGGGGTGCCCAATTTGGGGTCCCCTGACTGTTCCCAATTCAGGGTTCCCATTTCGGGGTCCCCTGACCGTTCCCATTTCTGGGTTTCCATTTCAGGGTTCCCAATTCGGGGTCCCCTGACCATTCCCAATTCAGGGTTCCCATTTCGGGGTCCCCTGACCGTGCCCAATTTTGGGGTTCCCAATCCAGGGTTCCCAATTTGGGATTCCCAATTTCGGGGTCCCCTGGCTGTTCCAAATTTCGGGGTCCCCTGACCATTCCAAATTTCGGGGTCCCCCGATGATTCCCAATTTCAGGGTTCCCAATTTCGGGGTCCCCTGACCATTCCCAATTTCGGGGTCCCCTGACGGTCCCAATTTTGGGGTTCCATTTCGGGGTTTCCTGACCGTTCCCAATTCGGGGTGCCCAATTCAAGGGTTCCCAATTTCAGGGTTCCCTCACAGTTCCCATTTTGGGGTTCCCAATTCAGGGTTCCCAATTCAGGGTTCCCAATTCGGGGTTCCCATTTTGGGGTCCCCTGACTGTTCCCAATTTGGGGTTCCCATTTCAGGGTCCCCTGACCGTTCCCAATCCGGGGTTCCCAATCCGGGGTCCCATCTCGGGGTCCCCAATCCGGGGTTCCCAATCCGGGGTCCCATCTCGGGGTCCCCAATCCGGGGTTCCCAATCCGGGGTCCCATCTCGGGGTCCCCAATCCGGGGTCCCCAATCCGGGGTCCCATCTCGGGGTCCCCTGACGATTCCCAATTCGGGGTTCCCAATCCGGGTTCCCATTTCGGGGTCCCCTGACCGTTCCCAATCCGGGGTTCCCAATTCGGGGTTCCCAATCCGGGGTCCCCAATCCGGGGTCCCATCTCGGGGTCCCCAATTCGGGGTCCCCAGTCCGGGGTCCCATCTCGGGGTCCCCGTCCGGGCCGCAGGCGCGCAGATGGTGGTGGCCATGAAGGCCGTGTCGCTGGGCTTTGACCTGGACCGCGGCGCGGGCGGCCCCGAGCCCGGCCCCGCGCAGGTGCTGGGCTACCTCTGCTCGCCCGGCTCCGTGGTCTTCGGGCCCTGGGAGCCCTTCGGCGCCTACCTGCGCTCCGTGGAGGGGCCGCCGCTGGTGGGGAACGGGATTGGAAACGGGATTGGGGAGGGGATTGGAAATGGGGTTGGAAATGGGATTGGAAATGGGGTTGGGGAGGGGAAAAGGGGATTGGAAATGGGATTGGGGGAAATGGGATTGGGGAGGGGATTGGGGAGGGGATTGGGGGAAATGGGATTGGAAACGGGATTGGAAATGGGATTGGGGAAATGGGATTGGGGAGGGGATTGGAAACGGGATTGGAAATGGGATTGGAAATGGGATTGGAAATGGGATTGGGGAGGGGATTGGGGGAAATTGGATTGGGGAGGGAAATGGGATTGGGGAGGGGATTGGAAATGGGATTGGGGAGGGAAATGGGATTGGAAATGGGATTGGAAACGGGATTGGGGAGGGGGAAAGGGGATTGGAAATGGGATTGGAAATGGGATTGGGGAGGGGATTGGAAATGGGATTGGAAATGGGATTGGGGGAAATTGGATTGGAAATGGGATTGGGGAGGGGAATGGGATTGGAAATGGGATTGGAAATGGGGTTTGGGGGGGGGAAATGGGGTTTGGGGAGGGGAAAATGGGATTGAAAATGGGATTTGGGGGGGGAAATGGGCTTCAAAATGGGGGTTTGGGGGGGAAATGGGGATGAAAATGGGGTTTGGGGAGGGGAAATGGGATTTTGGGGGGGAAAATGGAGATTGGGGGGAAATGGGATTTTGCGGGGGGGGAAATGTCCCTGTCTCTGTGTCCACGTGTCTGTCCCTGTGTTCCTGTTCCTGTGTCCGTGTGTCTGTCCCCGTGTCCATGTCCCCATGTCCATGTGTCTGTCCGTGTGTCCATCCCCGTGTCCGTGTGTCCATCCCCGTGTCCGTGTGTCCGTTCCTGACCCCATGTCTGTGTCTGTCCCCGTGTCCGTGTGTCTGTCCCCGTGTCCATGTGTCCGTCCCTGACCCCGTGTCCGTGTGTCCGTCCCCGTGTCCGTGTGTCCCTGTCCCCGTGTCCGTGTGTCCGTCCCTGACCCCATGTCTGTGTCTGTCCCTGTGTCCGTGTGTCTGTCCCTATGTCCGTGTGTCCATCCCCGTGTCCGTGTGTCTGTCCCCGTGTCCGTGTGTCCGTCCCTGACCCCGTGTCCGTGTGTCCATCCCCGTGTCCGTGTGTCCGTCCGCAGAGCGCGGCCTGGGCGCGGAAGGGGCTGCGCAGCCTGGGGCTGGCGCTGTGTCTGTGTGTCTGTCCGTGTGTCCATCCCCGTGTCCGTGTGTCCGTCCCCGTGTCCGTGTGTCCGTCCCCATGTCTGTGTGTCCCTGACCCCGTGTCCGTGTGTCCGTCCGCAGAGCGCGGCCTGGGCGCGGAAGGGGCTGCGCAGCCTGGGGCTGGCGCTGCTCTGCCTGCTGGTCAGCACCTGCCTGGCGCCGTTCCTGTTCTCCAGCCTGCTGCCCCTCTACGGGGCGCGGGCCCTGCGCAGGTGGCACCCCAAACCTCCCCAAAACACCCCCCAAAATAGCCCCAAAACATCCCCCAAATGCTCCCTGAATCCCCAAAAACATCCCTAAAACATCCCCAAAACATCCCCCGAATCTCCCCAAAACATCACCCAAAATACCCCGAATCCCCAAAAACATCCCCAAAACATCCCCCAAATACCCCCTGAATCCCCAAAAACATCCCCAAAACATCCCCAAAACATCCCCCAAAACACCCCCCAAAATACCCCCCGAATCCCCCAAAAGCATCCCCGAAACATCCCCAAAACACCCCCCAAAACATCCCCAAAACATCCCCCGAATCTCCCCAAAACATCCCCCAAATACCCCCTGAATCCCCAAAAACATCCCCAAAACACCCCCCAAAATATCCTCCAAATGTCCCCAAAACACCCCTCAAAACACCCCCAAAAATACACCCTGAATCCCCCAAAAACATCCCCAAAACAACACCCGAATCCTCCAAAATACCCCCCGAAATACCCCTCGAATCCCCCAACAACCCCCCCAAAATATCTCCAAAATCCCCCCAAATCCCCCCAAAATCCCCTCCAAAGCCTCCCCAGGAACCCTCAAACCCCCCAAGGCTCCCCCAAATCTTCCCGGGGATCCCCACCTCCCCCCGGGACCCCCAAAATCCCTCGGGGACCCCCAGCCACAGTGGGGACCCCTGAACATCCCCTGGGGGACCCCCAAAATCCCCCCAAAATCCCCCGGGACCCCCCAGCCCCCCCGACTGACGTCGCTGTTCCCCCGCTGCTGCCCAGGAGTGTCTTGGCCAGGTGAGGGGGATTTGGGGGGGTTTGGGGGGTCCAGGGAATTTGGGGGGTCCCTGGGAGGGTGTGGGGAGGGGGGGAGGAGGCCACAGGGGGGATTTGGGGGTGTTTGGGGGGATTTTGGGGAGGTTTTGGGGGGGTTTGGAGGGCTCAGGGTATTTGTGGGGTCCCTGGTAGGGAGGGGGGAGGGGGGCACAGGGGGGATTTTGGGGAAATTTTTGGGGGATTTGAGGGGGGACGTTGAGGGAACGTGAGATGGGGGGTGGCACCTGAATGTGTGTGTCCCCCCCATCCCCCGCTGTGTCCCCCCAAATCCCCTCCCCAACCTCCAAACCCCCCCCAAACCCCCCCACATTCCCTAAACCTCCCCCTATATCTCCCCGAAAATCCCCCCCAAACCAACCTGTCCCCCCAAACCCCCCCATGTACTCCCATGTCCCCACAAACTCCCCTGTCCCCCCTCAAACTCCCCCAAATCCCCCCAAATCCCTGAACTCCCCCTTTTCTCCCAAATCCCTCAAAATTCCAAACTCCCCCAAATGCCCCCCAAATCCTCCCAAACCCCCTGTCCCCCCAAACCCCCCCAAACCCCTGTCCCCCCAAACCCCCCCAAACCCCCCTGTCCCCCCAAACCCCCCCAAACCCCTGTCCCCCCAAACCCCCCCAAACCCCCCTGTCCCCCCAAACCCCCCAAACCCCTGTCCCCCCAAACCCTCCTGTCCCCCCAAACCCCTGTCCCCCCAAACCCCTGTCCCCCCAAACCCCCCCAAACCCCCTATGCCCCCAAACTCCCCGTCCCCACAAACCCCCCCCAAACCCCTCTGTGCCCCAAACCTCCTGTGTCCCCAAATCCCCTCCCAAACTACCCTGTTCCCCCAAACCCCCTGTCCCCCCAAACCCCCCGGTGCCCCCCAAACCCCCTGGTGCCCCCCACCCCGGTGCCCCCCAAACCCCCCGGTGCCCCCCACCCCGGTGCCCCCCACCCCGGTGCCCCCCACCCCGTGGCAGGTGGCTCCGTGCCTACGAGAGCGCGCTCTCCTTCCACTTCAGCAACTTCTTCGTGGCCTTCCTGTCCGAGGCCACGGCCACGCTGGCGGGCTCGGGAGCCACGCTGCGCCACGAGCACCTGCACTGGTGAGGGACAGGGGACACTGTGGGGACACTGCGGGGACAGGGAGGGGACAGCGGGGACAGAGAGGACATGGGGACAGAGAGGGACAGTGGGGACAGGGAGGGGACAGGGGGGACAGAGAGGGGACGGCAGGGACAGTGGGGACAGGGAGGGGACAGGGGGGACAGAGAGGGGACAGCGGGGACAGCAAGGAGACAGCAGGGACACTGTGGGGACAGAGAGGGGACAGGGGGGACAGCGAGGGGACAGGGGACAGAGCGGGGACAACGGGGACAGGGAGAGGACATGGGGACAGTGCAGGGACAGAGAGGGGACACTGCAGGGACAGCACGGGGACACAGAGGGGACAGGGACACTGTGGAGATACCACGGTGACAACGTAGGGATGGGGACACCAGGGGACAGGGACACTGTGGGGACAGGGACACCACAGGGACACCACAGGGACACTGTGGGGATGGGGACACCGTGGGGACAGGGACACCACAGGGACACTGCAGGGACAGGGACACCACTGGCCGTGTCCCAGTGCCACCCTGGTGTCACTCGGTGTCCCCTGTGTCCCCAGGGACCTGGCCATGTCCCGGTGCCATCCTGGGGCCACCTCTGTGTCCCCTCAGTGTCCCCAGGGACCTGGCCGTGTCCCAGTGCCACCCTGGTGTCACTCAGTGTCCCCTGTGTCCCCAGGGACCTGGCCGTGTCCCAGTGTCCCGGTGCCACCTCAGTGTCCCCTCTTTGTCACCCTGTGTCCCCAGGGACCTGGCCATGTCCCAGTGTCCCGGTGCCACCTCAGTGTCCCCTCTTTGTCACCCTGTGTCCCCAGGGACCTGGCCGTGTCCCGGCCCCTGCGGGTGGAGCTCCCTCGCTCCATGGCCGAGGTGGTGACGAACTGGAACCTGCCCATGTCCCGCTGGCTGCACACCTGTGAGCACTGGGCAAACTGGGAGCACTGGGAGGGACTGGGGGGGACTGGGAGGGACTGGGAGGGACTGGGAACAGCCTGAAACCAAACTGGGAGCACTGGGAGGGGACTGGGAGGAACTGGGAGAGACTGGGAGGAACTGGGAGAGATGGATGGGGCCATGGAGCCTATACTGCTGTTACTGGTGTGACTGGTGTCCCATACTGGTGTAACTGGTGTTACTGGTTTCACTGGTGTAACTGGTTTAACTGGTTTAATTGGTTTAACTGGTGTAACTGGTGTCCCATACTGGTTTCACTGGTTTTGCAGACGTGTTCCAGACCGCTCGCTGCCTGGGCACCTTCGCTGCCGTGCTGGGCACCTACGCAGCCAGTGCCCTGCTGCACGTGAGGGACCCAAAATCCCCAAAAACCACCCCAAAAACTGCCCCAAAAATCACCCCAAAACCCACCCCAGTGCCCTGCTGCACGTGAGGGACCCAAAATCCCCAAAAACCACCCCAGAAACTGCCCCAAAACCCCAAAAACCACCCCAAAACCCACCCCAGCGCCCTGCTGCACATGAGGGACCCAAAATCCCCAAAAACCACCCCAAAAACCCCCTAAAAACCCCAAAAACCATCCCAAAACCCACCCCAGCGCCCTGCTGCATGTGAGAGACCCAAAAAAACCCCCAAAAATCACCCCAGAAAACCCAAAACCACCCCAAAACCCACCCCAGCGCCCTGCTGCATGTGAGGGACCCAAAATCCCCAAAAACCCCCCCAAAAACTGCCACAAAACCCCAAAACCCATCCCAGCGCCCTGCTGCATGTGAGGGACCCAAAAACCCCAAAACCACCCCAAAAACTGCCCCAAAACCTCAAAAACCACCCCAGCGCCCTGCTGCACGTGAGGGACCCAAAAAAACCCCAAAAACCACCCCAAAAACTGCCCCAAAAACCACCCCAGCATCCTGCTGCACGTGAGGGACCCAAAATCCCCAAAAACCACCCCAAAACCCCAAAAACCACCCCAAAAATCCAAAAACTGCCCCAAATCCCCCCAGGGCCCCCCCAGAGCCCCCTGGACCCCCCCAAATCCCGCCAAAAACCCCCCAAAGCCCCCCAGGACCTCCTAGAAGCCCCCCAGGATCCCCCAAATCCCCCCGGACCCCCCCAAATCCCCCCTGGCCCCCCCCAAAGCCCCCCAGGACCCCCCCGGACCCCTCAGGAACCCCCCAAATCCCCCCAGGACCCCCAAACACCACCCCAGCGCCCCGTGTCCCCCCAGGGCCTCAGTTTCCACCTGGCGGCCGTGCTGCTCTCCCTGGGCCTCATCACCTACGCTGAGCACGGTCAGCGCCGGCCCTTTAAGGGGCGGGGCCAAGCGGGGCGGGTGGGCGGGGCTTAGCGCCTGATTTGAATGTGGGCGGGGCCAAAACGCTATGATTGGCGGGGTGGGCGGGGCCTGAGCAGAGTGGGTGGGGCCAGGGGAGGGATAGGGGTTGTGGAGGTGGGCGGGGCCTGCTGTGATGGGCGGGGCTTTGTGTGGGCGGGGCCTGCTGTGATGGGCGGGGCTGTGAGGGGGCGGGGCCTGCAATGATGGGCAGGGCTTTGTGTGGGCGGAGCCTGCAGGGATAGGCGGGGCTGTGAGGGGGCGGGGCCTGCAATGATGGGCGGGGCTATGAGGGGCGGAGTCTGCAGTGGTGGGCGGGGCTATGAGGGTGTGTGTGTGGAGCCTGCAGTGATGGGCGGGGCTGTGACAATGGGGGCGGGGCCTGCAGTGGTGGGCGGAGTCTGTAGTGATGGGCGGGGTTTGGCAATTTGGGCGGAGCATGCAGGGATGGGCAGGGCTATGAGGGTGTGTGTGGAGCCTGCAGCAATGGGTGGGGTTTGACAATGTGGGCGGAGCCCTTAGTGATGGGCGGGGTTTGACAATTTGGGCGGAGCATGCAGGGATGGGCGGGGCTATGAGTGTAGGCGGAGCCTGCAATGATGGGTGGGGTCTGAGGGGGCGGGGCCTCCACTGGTGGGAGGAGCTGAGACAATGTGGGCGGAGTCTGCAGTGATGGGCGGGGCTATGGGGTGCGGGCGGAGTCTGCAGTGATGGGCGGGGCTATGGGGGTGTGTGTGGAGCCTGCAGCAATGGGTGGGGTTTGACAATGTGGGTGGAGCCTGCAGTGGTGGGCGGAGCTCTGAGGGTGTGGGCGGGGCCTGCAGTGATGGGCCATGTTTGACAATGTGGGTGGAGCCTGCAGTGATGGGCGGGGCTATGGGGGTGTGGGCGGAGCCTGCAGTGATGGGCGGGGCTATGCAGATGGCACGGGGCTATGAGGGTGTGTGTGGAGCCTGCAGCAATGGGTGGGGTTTGACAATGTGGGTGGAGCCTGCAGTGGTGGGCGGAGCTCTGAGGGTGGGCCACGCCTGGACTGATGGACGGGGCTCTGGGGTTGTGGGCGGGGCCTGCAGTGATGGGCGGGGCTCTGGGGGTGTGGGCGGAGCCTGCAGTGATGGGCGGGGCTCTGAGGGGGCGGGGCATGCGGGGATGGGCGGGGCTTTGTGTGGGCGGGGACTGTGGTGATGTGCGGGGCTATGAGGGGTGGAGCCTGCAGTGACAGGTGAGACAATGTGGGTGGGGCCCGCAGGGATGGGCGGGGCTATGAAGATGGGGCGGGGCCTGCATTGAGGGATGGAGCTGTGAGGGTGGGTGGAGCCTGCACTGGTGGGCGGGGCTGTGGCAATCTGGGCGGAGCCTGCAGTGATGGGAGGGGCTCTGGGGGCGGGGCCTGCAGTGATTGGCAGGCATGAGACAATGTGGGCGGAGCATGCAGTGATGGGCGGGGCTATAACACTGGGGGCGGGGCCTGCAGTGACAGGCGGTTTTTTTACAGTGTGGGCGGAGCCTGAAGGGATGGGCGGGGCTGAGGTTGTGGGCGGAGCCCGCCTCGGTGGGCGTGTCTCTGAGTGTGGGCGTGGCTCCATGGGCTGGGCGTGGCTCCAAGGGGTGGGCGTGGCTCCGGTGGTGGGCGTGGCTCCAAGGGGTGGGCGTGGCTCCGGTGGTGGGCGTGGTTGCGGTGGTGGGCGTGGCCCCGCTGACCCCGCCCTCCCGCAGCCCTGCGGCAGCGCCTGGCCGCCATCCTGGACGCCTGCGTGCTGTCCAAGCGCTGCCCCCCCCGCTGCGGCCACCGCCACAAGGACGTGAGGGACGGGGTGATGGGGGGCTCGGGGGTCCCCGCTGGGGGAGTTTGGGGGTCCCAGAGGCAAGGCAGAGAATCTGGGGGTCCCTGAGGATTTGGGGGTGCTGGGGGCAGGATGGGGTCCCTGACTGGGGCAGTTTGGGGTTCCCAGGGGGAGGGCAGAGTGTCTGAGGGTCCCTGAGGATTTGGGGGTTCTGGGGGCAGGATGGGGGTCCCCGCTAGGGCAGTTTGGGGGTCCCAGGGGAAGGGCAGACGGTCTGGGGGTCCCTGAGGATTTGGGGGTGATCAGGGGCAGGATGGGGGTCCCTGACTGGGGCAGTTCGGGGTCCCCAGAGGCAGGGTTGAGCATCTGGGGGTCCCTGAGGATTTGGGGGTGCTGGGGGCAGGATGGGGGTTCCCAACTGGGGGAGTTTGGGGGTCCCAGAGGCAAGGCAGAGAATCTGGGGGTCCCTGAGGATTTGGGGGTGCTGGTGCTGGGGGCAGGATGGGGGTCCTCAGCTGGGGGAGTTTGGGGGTCCCAGGGGGAGGGCAGAGTGTCTGAGGGTCCCTGAGGATTTGGGGGTGATTTGGGGGAGGATGGGGGTCCCCAGCTGGGGCAGTTTGGGGGTCCCAGAGGCAAGGCAGAGAATCTGGGGGTCGCTGAGGATTTGGGGGCGCTGGGGGTCCCGCAGGCTCGCTGCGGGCCGGCGTTTGGGGGCTCCCCGGGGCTCTCGGGAGCTTTCCGGGGTCCCTGAGGGATTCGGGCTCCCGCAGGCGCTGTGGGTGCGGGCTCTGAACGCCGCCCTGGGCGCCCTGGCCCTGTTCCACCTGTCCTACCTGGGCGCCCTGTTCGACGTGGAGGCCGAGGACG
The DNA here is from genome assembly GCF_046129695.1 of Lonchura striata. Classification (NCBI taxonomy): domain Eukaryota; kingdom Metazoa; phylum Chordata; class Aves; order Passeriformes; family Estrildidae; genus Lonchura; species Lonchura striata. Next base: position 2,101,464 of record NC_134638.1, on the reverse strand, counting down.
CCGTGGAGGAGCAGGTGGGACCCTCAGCCCCCCTCAGAACCGTCCCCCAGCGCGGCTCGGGGCCGCCCCGAGCCCGACGCCATCTCGGCCCCCTCAGGGTTACGGCATGGCCTACACCGTGCGCAAGTGGTCGGAGCTGCACTGGGCCAGCCACTGGGTGACGCTGGGCTGCTGGCTGCTGGCGCGGCTGCTGCGCTGAGCCCCGGGGAGGAACTGGGAGGGACTGGGAGGGACCGGGAGGACCGGGCGCCATCGGGGCCGCTCCGCGCCGCCGGAAGCGCCTCTCGCTGGCTCCCGACTTCCGGCGCGCGGGAAGCTTTTGCCCTTCGTTGGGCGGAAGTGGCGCCGGGGGGGGGCCAATAAAGGCTGGGCTCGCTGGCTCCTGTCAATCATTCCCGGCTGGCCAATGGCGGCGCGGGGCGCGGCGCATGCGCGGAGCCAGAGCTTGGGGCAAAGTTCGCTTCATTCAGCCCCGAAACCGCGGGGAACGTATAGAAACCGTGGGGAACGTATAGAAACCGTGGGGAACGTATAGAAACCGCGGGGAACGTATAGAAACCGCGGGGAACCCTACAGAGACTGTGGGGAACCTATAGAAACCATGGGGAACATATAGAAACCATGGGGAACCCTATAGAGACCGCCGGGAACCCTATAGAGTCTGAGGGGAATGTACAGAAACCGCGGGGAACCTATAGAAACTTCAGGGATCCTATAGAGACCGCGGGGAACGTATAAAAACTGCTGGGAACGTATAGAGACCTTGCGGGTCCCTATAGCGCCCGGGCGGCTCCTATGGGACCAGGAGTGTGCCTCAGTTGCCCATAGGGACCGGGGGGTCCATATGGCCCTATAGGGACCGGGGGGGTCCCTATAGCCCCCAGAGAGGGGGGTGGCCATATGGTGTCTATAGGTACCAGGGCAGTCCCTATAGGTGCCAGGGGGGTGTGGCCATATGGTGTCTATAGGTGCCGGGGGCGCTCGGAGCCGTCAGGTTCCTTTGTCCTTGCTGGGAGACCTGCAAGAGAGAGACCCCGCGGTGTCAGCCTATGGATTCTATAGGGCCCTGTGGATGCTATAAGGCGCTATGGATCCTGTACATCCCTATGGATTCTATAGGGCCCCTATGGATCCTGTTCGGCCCCATGGATGCTATAGGGCCCCATGGATCCTGCATGGCCCCTATAGATCCTGTACATCCCTATGGATCCTATAGGGCCCCTATGGATCCTATAGGGCCCTATGGATCCTGTACATCCCTATGGATCCTGTATGACCCCTAGGGATCCTGTACGGCCCTATGGATCCTGTACATCCCTATGGATTCTATAGGGCCCCTATGGATCCTATAGGCCCCTATGGATCCTGTACATCCCTATGGATTCTATAGGGCCCCTATGGATCCTATAGGCCCCTATGGATCCTGCACATCCTTATAGATCCTGTACATCCCTATGGATTCTATAGGGCTCCTATGGATCCTATAGGCCCCTATGAATCCTGTACATCCCTATGGTTCTGTACATCCCTATGGATCCTGTACGGCCCAGGGGGGGGCCTCACATCCAGGAGGGACCTATGGAACCCATATGGCCTGGGGGGTGTCTCCTATGGATCCTATGTGGTCTGGGGGGGTGTCCCCATGGATCCCATAGGGCCCAGGCAGTTCCATATGGATCCCATAGGGACAGGGCAGTGCCTATAGATCCCATAGGTCCCAGGCAGTCCCTATGGATCCCATAGGGCCCTGGGGGTGGGAGGTGTCCCCTACAGATCCCATAGGGCTGGGGCAGTTCCATATGGATCCCATACGTCCCGGGCAGTCCTGTATGGATCCCATACATCCCGGGCAGCCCCTATGGGATCCCATACATCCCGGGCAGCCCCTATGGGATCCCATACATCCCAGGCAGCCCCTATGGATCCCATACATCCCGAGTGTCCCTATAGCTCCCATAGGTCCCGCGTTAGTCGTTAGTGCCCAGCCGTCGTTACCAAATCCGCTTTTATTGGCCCCAAATGGGGAAAAACCGCCCGGCCCCTCCCCCCCTACAAAATATGTACATCGGGGGTCCCTAATTAGCCTAATTAACACCTCGTTAACCCCTCGTTAGCCTTCATTAACCTCTGAGCCCTTCATTAACCCCTTGTTAGCCTCGTTAGCCCTTCATTAACCTCTGAGCTCCTAATTAACCCCTCGTTAACCGCATTAACCCTTCATTAACCTCACTAACCTTTCATTAACCTCGTTAACCCTGCCCACCTCATTAACCTCTGACCTCATTAACCTCTACCTTGGGGTCCCCCAGCACCCAACAAACCTTAACGAGCCCCCATCAATTAACGAGCATTAATGAGCATTAACAAGCTGCCCATCGCCCTAACGAGCCCCCATCAATTAATGAGCGTTAATGAGCATTAATGAGCTGCTCATTGCCTTAACGAGCTCCCATCAATTAATGAGCATTAATACGCTGCCCATCACCTTAATGAGCCCCCATCAATTAATGAGCATTAATGAGCACTAATAAGCTGCCCATCACCTTAATGAGCCCCTATCAATTAATGAGCACTAATGAGCTGCCCATCGCCTTAACGAGCCCCCGGCACCCCAAGCTCGGGGTCCCCTCCTGCTGAGCTCCTTCCTCCTGATGAGCGCTAATTAGGATTAATGAGCACCAATGAGCTTAATGAGCCCAAATGAGCGCTAATTAGCACTAATGAGCAATAATGTGCACTAATGAGCCTAACGAGCCCCTGCCACCTGCTGACCCCTCACCTGTGACCCTGGAGCTCCTCCCTCCTAATGAGCCATAATTATCCCTAATGAGTCTAATGAGCTCCTGCCACCTGTGACGCTCACTTGCTGACCCCAGAGCTCCTCTTTACTAATGAGCCCAAATGAGCCCTAACGAGCCCTAATGAGCCTAACGAGCCCCTGCCACCTGTGACCCTCACCTGTGACCCTCACCCGAGACCCCCGCCCTGCCCCGCCCCGGCGCCCTCCCCTCCCGGTCGCTGCCCGTCCCTAGGGCCCCACTGACTTGCCGCCGTCCTGGCCGCGGGCACCGGGCCGGGCGCCGGGCAGGGCGCCGGGCTGGGCGCCGGGCCGGGCGCCGCGGGGCCGGCCGTAGAGCACCACGGCGGCCAGCACCATGGCGGTGCCGGCCAGGAAGGGCGCGCGGGGCCGGAAGCCGAAGAGGTGCGCCGAGGCGGCGGTGGAGGCCAGGATGGAGAGCGCCGTGGCGAAGCCCTTGAGGATGTTGTCGGCGTAGCGCACCACCACGGCCACCAGCAGCCCGCCGGCCGCCTGGTTGACCACCACGGCCCAGACGGCGCCGTTGTAGCCGTAGAAGAAGCCGAGCGCGGCCACGGCCGGGCCCTCGGCGGCCAGCATGGCGCCCAGCCCCACGGCCGTGCCCACGGCGCCCAGCTGCACGTTGCGCAGCCAGATGGAGCCGCCCGAGCGCTTCAGCAGCCGCTCGAAGTAGACGCCGGCGAAGCCCGAGGACAGGCAGGAGGCGGCCACGGCCGCCAGCCCCACGGCGTAGCTCTGCGCCGGCGCCGCCTCGGGGCCCGGCGACGGCGCCGCCGCGCCCGCCGGCGGCACGGCCCGCGCCTGCTCAGCCTGCACCAGCGCCACGCCGGCGAAGAGCAGCGCCAGCGAGAGCCACTGCAGGCGCGACAGCGCCGTGCCCAGCAGCAGCACCGAGAACAGCGCCGTGGTCAGGATCTTCAGCTGGTACGTCACCTGCGGAGGGACGGGGACACTCACCTGGGGTGGGGACAGGGACAGGGATGGGATGGGACGGTCACCTGGGGACAGGACAGTCACCTGGGGTGGGGATGGGATGGGACAGTCACCCAGGGTGGGGACAGTGACAGGGATGGGACGGTCATATGGGGACAGGGACAGTCACTTGGGGATGGGGACAGGGATGGGACAGTCACCTGGGGACAGGGACAGTCACCCAGGGACAGGAACAGTCACCTGGGGATGGGGACAGGGATGGGACAGTCACCTGGGGATGGACACAGGTACAGTCACCTGGGGACAAGGACAGTCACCCAGGGACAGTCACCTGGGGACAGAGACAGTCACCTGGGGATGGGGACAGGGATGGGACAGTCACCTGGGGATGGACATAGGTACAGTCACCTGGGGACAAGGACAGTCACCCAGGGACGGGGACAGTCACCTGGGGATGGACACAGGGACAGGGACAGTCACCTGGGGACAGGGACAGTCACCCAGGGACAGGAACAGTCACCTGGGGATGGACACAGGGACAGGGACAGTCACCTGGGGACAGGGACAGTCACCCAGGGACAGGAACAGTCACCTGGGGATGGGGACAGGGATGGGACAGTCACCTGGGGATGGACACAGGGACAGTCACTCGGGGACAGGGACAGTCACCTGGGGATGGACACAGGGACAGTCATCAGGGGACAGCGGGGATGGTCACCTGTGGACAAGGTCACCTGCAAGGACAGCAAGGACCTGGCCACCAAGGAGATAGGGACAGCTGGTGACAGGAGGGACAGGGACACCTGTGGGATGGGGACAGTGACAGGGACACCTGTAGGGACAGGGACACTGAGGGACAGGGACACTGCGGGGACAGGGACACGAGGACAGGGACAGGATCTGTATCTGGATGTCACCTGCGGGAGAGCAGGGACAGGGTGACAGGGGCGTGGGGACACCTGGGGACAGGGAGAACAGGGTGACCTGGGGGACAGGGTCACCTGCAGGACACAGACACAGGTGTGGGAACAGGGACACAGACACAGGGACACAGGGACATGGACACTGTCACCAGCAGGGACATCAGGGACGGGGACCCTGGGCACTGTCACAGGGACACAGGGACACGGTGACTGTCCCAGGGACACTCTGACTGTCACAGTGACACAGGCACAGGGACACGGTGACTGTCACAGGGGAACAGGGACGGGGTGACTGGCACAGGGACACTGTCACAGTGACACGGTGACTGTCAGAGGGACACGGGCACAGGGACACAGTGACAGGGTGATTGTCACAGGGACAGGGGCACAGGGACACTGACTGTCATGGGGACGTGGTGACTGTCACAGTGACACGATGACTGTCACAGTGACATGGGCACAGGGACACGATGACTGTCACAGGGACATGGTAACTGTCACAGGGACACAGGGACATGGTGACTGTCACAGTGACATGGGCACAGGGACACGGTGATTGTCACAGGGACACTGACTGTAACAGTGACATGGACATGGACACAGGGACACGGGCACAGGAACACAGTGACACTGACTGTCACAGGGACACAGTGACTGTCACAGTGACACAGGGACACTGACTGTCACAGGGACACGGGCACAGGAACACAGGGACACGGTGACTTTCACAGGGACACGGGCATAGGAACACTGACTGTCTTAGGGACACAATGACTCACAGGGACAGGGACACGGTGACTGTCACAGTGACATGGGCAGAGTGACACTGACTGTCACAGGGACACAGGGACACGGTGACTGTCACAGGGATAGGGACACAGTGACTGTCACAGGGACACAGGCACAGGGACACAGTGACTGTCACAGGGATACGGGCACAGGGACACAGTGACACTGACTGTCACAGTGACACAGTGACTGTCACAGTGACATGGGCAGAGTGACACTGACTGTCACAGGGACACTCTTGACTGTCACAGGGACACAGGCACAGGGACACAGTGACACTGACTGTCACAGTGACACGGTGACTGTCACAGTGACATGGGCAGAGTGACACTGACTGTCACAAGGACACTCTGACTGTCACAGTGACACGGGCACAGGGACACAGTGACACTGACTGTCACAGTGACACGGTGACTGTCACAGTGACACGGGCACAGGGACACGGGCACAGTGACACGGGCACGGTCCCCGTGTCCCCGAGCCGGGCACCCCCCCCGTGTCCCACCTGGAAGGTGGCGGCGGGCAGGTTGGAGATGGCCACGTACTGCAGGTTGTTCTGCAGGGTGTAGATGAGCGAGGGCACGGCCAGGCGCAGCGTGTCCCCAAACTGTCCCACCACGGCCTCGTGCAGCGTCACCGCCGTCTGCCGCACGCTGCCTGCGGGGACAGCGATGGCACCGCGCTGGCCGCTGTCACCCCCTCCGTGTCCCCAGTGCTCTTAATGTCCCCATTGTCCCCTGGTTGTCCCCAACATCCCCAGTGTCCCAATGTCCCCCCAATGTCCTCAGTGTCCCATTGTCCCCCCAGTGTCCCCAACATCCCCACATCCCCGTGCCCTACCCCGGTGCTGGATCAGCAGCAGCAGCAACCACAGACCCAGTGTCCTCAATATCCCCAGTGTCCCCATGTCCCCACTGTCCCCAGTGTCCCCATGTCCCCACTGTCCCCATTGTCCCCAGTGTCCCCAATGTCCTCAGTGTCCCAATGTTCCCCCAGTGTCCCCAATGTCACTGAAGTCCCCAACGTCCCCACATCCCCAGGCTCACCACGGTGCTGGATGAGCAGCAGCAGCAGGCACAGACCCACTGTCCCCAATGTCCCCATTGTCCCCACTGTCCCCAATGTCCCCATTGTCCCCAGTGTCCCTGCTGTCCCCACTGTCCCCAGTGTCCCCTCATCCCCGCGCCCTACCCCGGTGCTGGATCAGCAGCAGCAGCAGGCACAGACCCAGTGTCCCCACTGTCCCCAATGTCCCCACTGTCCCCAGTGTCCCCAATGTCCCCACTGTCCCCACTGTCCCCATTGTCCCCACTGTCCCCATTGTCCCCAATGTCCCCAGTGTCCCTGCTGTCCCCAATGTCCCCATGTCCCCTCATCCCCGTGCCCTACCCCGGTGCTGGATCAGCAGCAGCAGCAGGCAGGCGCTGCCCTTCATGGCCTCGGCCATCACCACGGCGGTGGTGGGCAGGAAGCGCTCTCCGGGCAGGGTGCGCACGTAGCGGATGCTGAGCACCAGCGACGCGTTCTGCAGCACCAGCACGCCCAGGCTGGCGTACTTCACCCGCCACGACACTGCGGGGACACGGCGTGGGCTCGGGGGGACAGCGAGGGGACAGGGGGACAGTGTGGGGACAGCGTGGGGACAGCGTGGGGACAGCGAGGGGACAGCGTGGGGACAGGGGGACACTGCGGGGTCAGCGTGGGGACAGGGGGACAGGGGGACAGCGTGGGGACAGGGGGACAGCGAGGGGACAGGGGGACACTGAGGGGACAGGGGGGAGAGCGTGGGGACAATGTGGAGTCAGGGGGACATTCGGGGACAGCGTGGGGACAGGGGGACACCGAGGGGACAGGGGGACACTGCAGGGACACCAGGGACGGCGTGGGGACAGGGGGACATTTGGGGACAGCACAGAGCCAGAGGGACACCACGGGGTCAGGGGGACAGCACGGTGACAGGGGGACAGCATGGAGACGGGGACACTGCGGGGACAGCATGGGGACAGGGGGACACACCCCGGCTCTGCCCCACCCCAGTCCCCCAGAACTGCCCCCCGGGCACCCAGAACTGCCCCCGGGCACCCGGAACCGCCCCCCGGGCACCCGGAACCGCCCCCCGGGCACCCAGAACCGCCCCCCAGTCCCCCGGAGCCGCCCCCCGGGCACTCGGAACTGCCCCCGGGCACCCAGAACTGCCCCCCGGGCACCCAGAACTGCCCCCCGGGCACTCGGAACTGCCCCCCGGGCACCCAGAACTGCCCCCCGGACACCCAGAACCTCCCCCGGGCACCCAGAACTGCCCCCCGGGCACCCAGAACTGCCCCCCGGGCACCCGGAACCGCCCCCCGGGCACCCAGAACTGCCCCGGGCACCTCCCGGCCCTGCTCCATCCCCCAGAGCACCCCCAGAGCCCCACAGCCCCCCAGATCCCCGGGACCCCCCAGCTGCCCCCAGCTCCCCAGAGCCCCCCCACATCTCCAGGACCCCCCAGATCCCCGGTGGCCCCCCAAATCCCCGCAGCCCCCCAGATCTCCCTGGCCCCCCAGAGCCCCCCAGATCCCCGCAGCCCTCCAGAGCCCTGGGGCCCCCCAGATCCCCCAGATCCCCAAATCCCCAGAGCCTCCCAGATCCCCCCAAAGCCGCCCAGCCCTCTAGAGGCCTTCAGCCCCCCAGATCCCCCCAGCCCCCCAGATCCCCCCAGCCCCCCAGATCCCTTCAGCCCCCCAGATCCCCTCAGCCCCCCTGCCCTGCCCCATCCCTCAGAGCACTCCCGGCCCCCCTCACCCGCACCCCCCACACCCACCAGCCCCCCCAGGTTTCCGCCCGGGCCCCCCACCCCCCGGCCGCCCCTGCCCGTCCCCCCTCACCCGTGGCGGGCCCCGCGGTCTCGCCGGAGCCTCCCCCGTCCGCCGCCCCCGGCGCCGCCATGGTGGCACCTGCACGGCACTTCCGCTTCCGGCCACGCCGCGGCCCCGCCCACCCGGCGGGCAGCGGCTCCGCCTCCTCTCGGCCCAGCCAATCCCCGCCCGCGCTTTCGCGCGGCGCCCCGCCCCCTCGGCAGCCCGACCAATCAGCGCTCGCCTCGCGCCCTTCCCGCCAACGCCTCGCGCTGCTCCCGGCTCTCTCTCCCTCTAAGCCACGCCCCCCTTCCTCCACGAACCAATCGCCGCTTCCCTCACCTGTCACACCCCCTTCGACCCCGCCCAGCGTTCGCACCGCCTCCTCCCTCTCCAAAACCCACCAATCCCCGCCCGCGCTCCCTCAGGCGTCGCCCAATCAGCGCCCGCCGGCGGTGGGGCCGCAGCCAATCAGCGGCGGCGGCGCCCGGCGGGCCGGCGCGTTGCAAGATGGCGGCGGCGGGCGGGCGGCGGCGCTGGGACCCCGCGGCGCTGGGGCTGGACCCGGCCTGGCGCCTCACGGCCTACGGGGAACTGCGCGGCTGAGGCTGCAAAGTCCCGCAGGAGACGCTGCTCAAGCTCCTGGCGGGACTGGAGGGGCAGCGGCCCGGAGGGACAGCGGGAGGGGAAGGGGCGGGAGCGGAGAGCGGCGGGAGCCGCGCGCTGGGTGAGTGTGGGGAGGGAGCCGGGAGGGATCCGGGAGAGATCCGGGAGAAATCCGGGAGAGATCCGGGAGGGAGCCGGGAGAGATCCGGGAGAGATCCGGGAGAGATCCGGGAGGGAGCCGGGAAAGATCCGGGAGAGACCCGGGAGGGAGCCGGGAGAGATCCGGGAGAGATCCGGGAGGGAGCCGGGAAAGATCCGGGAGAGACCCGGGAGGGAGCCGGGAGAGATCCGGGAAGAGCCGGGAGAGATCCGGGAGAAATCCGGGAGGGACCCGGGAGAGAGCCGGGAGAGATCCGGGAGGGACCCGGGAGAGATCCGGGGGGGACCCGGGAGAGAGCCGGGAGAGATCCGGGAAGAGCCGGGAGAGATCCGGGCCAAGGGGGGCCCTGAGGGGTTTGGGGGTCCCTAAAGGGATTGGGGGGTTTGGGGGGCACTGAGGGTTTTGGGGGGAAATCCAGGGAGGCACTGAGGGGTTTGGGGGCATTTGGGGGGCACTGAGGGTTTTTGGGGGGCACTGAGGGTTTTGGGGGTTCCAGGGGGGCACTGAGGGGTTCGGGCACTCCGGAGGGCGAAGGCCGGGCCGGGGCTGGGAGGGGGCAAAGGGCACAAGGGGGGGAGGGGAAAGGAGGGGAGGGGGAGGGGAGGGGGCGAAGGGCACGGTGGGGGGGGGAGGGGAGGGGGAGGGGCCCCCGCGGATCCGGTTCCCCCTCCCGGGGAGGATCCGCGTCCGTCCCCGCCCGGGAACGCCCCGTCCGTGTGTCCCGGTGCCCCATCCGTGTGTCCCGGTGCCCCCCTGGGGATCTCGGTGCCCCCCCTGAGGGTCCCGGTGCCCCCCGAGGGTCTCGGTGCCCCCAGGATGGGTTCAGTGCCCCCCTGAGGGTCTCAGTGCCCCCTGAGGGTCTCGGTGCCCCCAGGATGGGTTCAGTGCCCCCCTGAGGGTCCCGGTGCCCCCTGAGGGTCTCAGTGCCCCCTGAGGGTCTCAGTGCCCCCCTGGGGATCTCGGTGCCCCCTGAGGGTCCCGGTGCCCCCCTGAGGGTCCCGGTGCCCCCTGAGGGTCCCGGTGGCCCCAGGATGGGTTCAATGCCCCCCTGGGGGTCTCAGTGCCCCCCTGAGGGTCCCGGTGCCCCCCTGAGGGTCTCAGTGCCCCCTGAGGGTCTCGGTGCCCCCTGAGGGTCCCGGTGCCCGCTGTGCCCGCAGGCATCGGGCTGGACTCCTGCGTGGTCCCGCTGAGGCACGGGGGGCTCTCGCTGGTGCAGACCACCGACTTCTTCTACCCCCTCATCGACGACCCCTACATGATGGTACCCCAAAATCACCCAAAATCACCCCAAAATCACCCCCGGGACCCCAAAAACAGCCCCTGCACCCCAGAATCACCCCCGGGGCCCCAAAACCAGCCCAAAGTCACCCCAAAATCACCCCCGGGGCCCCAAAAACAGCCCAAAGTCACCCCAAAATCACCCCCAGGACCCCAAAATCACCCCCAGGAACCCAGAATCACCCCCGAGACCCCAAAATCTCCCCCTGAACTCTAGAATCACCCCTGCGACCCCAAAACCAGCCCAAAGTCACCCCAAAATCACCCCCGGGACCCCATAAATACCCCTGGGACCCCAAAAGTAGCCCAAAGTCTCCCCAATATTAGCCCAAAATCACCCCTGGGAGCCCAAAAATAGCCCAAAGTCACCCCAAAATCAGCCCTGGGACCCCAAAATCACCCCTGGGACCCCATAAATACCCCCAGGACCCCAAAATCACCCCAAAATAACCCCCAGGACCCCAAAATCTCCCCTGGGACCCCATAAATACCCCTGGGACCCCAAAAATAACCCAAAATCACCAGTGAGCACCCCATAAATACCCCCGGGACCCAAAAAATCACCCCTGGGACCCCAAAAATACCTCCTGCACCCCAAAATCCTACCCTGGGCACCCCAAAATCACTCCCTGCACCGCAAAATCACCCCTGGGACCCCAAAAATTTCCCCCTGCTCCCGAAAATCACTCCTTGGACTCCGTTAATACCCCTGGGACCCCAAAATCACCCCTGGGACCCCACAAATACCCCTCTGCACCCCAAAATCCCACCCTGGGCACCCCAAAGTCTACCCTGGGTACCTCAAATCCCACCTGGGGACCCCAAATCCCACCTGGGGACCTCAAATCCCACCTGGGGACCCCAAATCCCACCTGGGGACCCCAAATCCCATCTGGCGACCTCAAATCCCACCTGGGGACCTCAAATCATCCCCTGGGCGCCCCAAATCCCACCTGGGGCCTCCAAACTCCATCCTGGACACCCCAAATCCCACCCTGGACACCCCAAATCTCACTGGACACCCCAAATCCCACCCTGGGCACCCCAAATCTTACCCTGGGCACCCCAAATCCCACCCTGGACACCCCAAATCCCCCCTGGGAACCCCAAATCCCACCCTGGACACCCCAAATCCCACCTGGGAACCCCAAATCTCACCCTGGGCACCCCAAATCTCACCCTGGACACCCCAAATCCCACACTGGACACCCCAAATCCCACCTGGGAACCCCAAATCTCACCCTCCTGCACCCCAAATCTCAGCTTGGACACCCCAAATCCCACCCTGGACACCCCAAATCTCACCTTGGACACCCCAAATCCCACCTGGACACCCCAAATCCCACCTGGGGACCCCAAATCCCATATGGGGACCCCCCAGTCCCACCCTGGGCACCCCAAATCCACTCAGACCCCCCAGTCCTATCCCGGCCCTGCCAAATCCCACTCGGGGACCCCAAATCCCCCCCAAGGGCCCCCAAAATCCCCTTCAGACCCCCCCCAAATCCATCCCAAAGCTCCTAAAATCTGCCTTGGACCCCCCCAAACCCATTTCGGACCCCCCCGAGCCTCATCGGGGTCCCCCAATTCCTGCCCTGGACCCCCCAAAAAAATCCCTGCCCTCGTTTCAGGGCCGCATCGCCTGTGCCAACGTCCTGAGCGACCTGTACGCCATGGGGGTGACAGAGTGTGACAACATGCTGATGCTGCTGAGTGTCAGCCAGCGCATGAGCCACGAGGTGACAGCGACAGGGTGACACGGGGGGGACACGGGGACACGGGGACGTGGGGGTGACACAGGGACACGGGGACGTGGGGGTGACACAGGGACATGGGGACGTGGGGGTGACACAGGGACAGGGGGGTGACACGGGGACAGGGGTGACAGGGGACATGGGGGTGACAGAGTGTGACAACGTGCTGATGCTGCTGAGCGTCAGCCAGCGCATGAGCCACGAGGTGACGGGGACAGAGAAACATGGTGACATGGTGGGGACAACACCCTGAGTGTGACAGTGTCCTGGTGACAGGGACAGGGGACACGGGGGGGAACAGGGACACTCTGGTGGTGTCGGGGACCCCGGGGAGTGTTGGGGACCCTGGGGGGTGTCTGGGACACTGTGGGGGTGACAGGGACACTGGGGGAGGGGTGACAGGGACCCCGGGGGGTGACAGGGACACTCTGGGGGTGACAAGGACACTGTGGGGGTGACAAGGACACTGTGGGGGTGACAGGGACACTGGGGGAGGGGTGACAGGGACCCCGGGGGGTGACAGGGACCCCAGGGGGGTGACAGGGACCCCGGAGGGTGACAGGGACACTCTGGGGGTGTCGGGGACCCCGGGGGGGTGTTGGGGACCCCGGGGGTGACGGCCCCGCTGGTGTCCCCCCAGGAGAGGGACAAGGTGATGCCGCTGATCATCCAGGGGTTCCGGGACGCGGCCGAGGACGGGGGGACATCGGTGACAGGGGGACACACCGTGCTCAACCCCTGGCTGATCGTGGGGGGCGTGGCCACCGCCGTCTGCCAATCAAACGAGTTCATCATGTGAGTGCTGGGCGGGGCCAGGGCTGCCTGTCAATCATTGGGTGATGGGTGTGGCCAGTTATGCCTGTCAATCACTGGGTGGGTGGGGCCATTGCCACCTGCCAATCATTTGGTAGGCGGGGCCATTGCCACATGTTCATCATTTGTGTGGTGGGCGGGGCCACTGTTACCTGTCAATCATTTTTGTGGTGGGTGTGGCCACTGCCACCTGTCAATCATTTGGTGGGAGGGGCCACTGCCACTTGTCAATCATTTGGTTGGAGGGGACATTGCCACCTGTCAATCATTTGGTGGGCGTGGGCCAGTGCCACCTGTCAATCATTTATGTGGTGGGCAGGGCCACTGCCACCTGTCAATCATTGTGTGATGGGCGGGGCCAGTGCCACCTGTCAATCATTGTGTGATGGGCGGGGCCAGTGCCATCTGTCAATCATTGTGTGGTGGGCGGGGCCACTGCTGCTTATCAATCATTTGGTGGGTGGGGCTGGTGCTGCCTGTCAATCATTGTGTGATGGTCGGGGTCACTGCCACCTGTCAATCATTTGTGTTGTGGGCTGGGCCTATGCTACCTGCCAATCATTTGGTGGGCGGGGCCAATGCCAATTGGCAATCATTTGGTGAGTGGGGCCGGTGCTGTCTGTCAATCATTGTGTGGTGGGTGGAGCCAGTGACGCCTGTCAATCATTGTGTGGTGGGCGGGGTCTCTGCAACCTGTCAATCATTTGGTGGGCGGGGCCACTGCCACCTGTCAATCATTTTTGCAATGGCTGGGGCCACTGCTGCCCGTCAATCATTGTGTGATGGGCGGGGTTTGGGACATGGGGGCGGGGTTTGGGGATATGGGGGCGGGGTTTGGGACATGGGGGCGGGGTTTGGGACATGGGGGCGGGGTTTGGGACATGGGGCGGGGTTTGGGACATGGGGGCGGGGTTTGGGACATGGGGCGGGGTTTGGGACATGGGGGCGGGGTTTGGGACATGGGGCGGGGTTTGGGGACAGGGGGCGGGGTTTGGGGACAGGGGGCGGGGTTTGGGGACAGGGGGCGGGGTTTGGGACATGGGGCGGGGTTTGGGACAGGGGGGCGGGGTTTGGGGACAGGGGGCGGGGCCTGGGCCGGGCGTGTCCCCCACGCTGACCCCAGCCCTGGCCAGGCCGGACAGCGCCGTGCCCGGGGACGTCCTGGTGCTGACCAAGCCCCTGGGGACACACATGGCTGTCACCGCCCACCAGTGGCTGGACATGGTGAGTGACACCGAGGCCACCCGGGGGGGACAGGGGGACACCGCGGGGGCACCCAGAGCCACCCCAGATGTCCCCAAGGACACCCCAGACAGGTCTGGACACACCCGGGCGTCCCCAAGAGGAGCCGCGACGGGACTGAAACCCACCTGAGGTGTCCCCAAAGCCACCCCCGCTGTCCCCAAAGGGACCCGGAGCACCTCGGGGCTGTCCCCAGGGTGTCCCTGACGCTGTCCCCACCCCGCTGTCCCCGCAGCCCGAGCGCTGGAACAAGATCAAGCTGGTGGTGACGCGCGAGGAGGTGGAGCTGGCCTACCAGGAGGCCGTGGCCAGCATGGCCACGCTGAACCGCACCGGTGCGTGACGCTGGGGACAGGGCCACCCCCGCCACCCCAGATGTCCCCAGAGCCGGCCCAGATGTCCCCAGAGCCACCCCAGATGTCCCCAGAGCCAGCCCAGGGAGCCTGGAGCCACTCCAGATGTCCCCAAAACCACCCCAGATGTCCCCAGGGATGCCCAAAGCTACGCCGGATGTCCCCAAAGCCACTCCAGATGTCCCCAAAGCCACCCCAGGGATGCCCAAAGCCACTCCAGGAGTCCCTAAAGTGACCCCGGATGTCCCCCAGAGCTGTTCCTGGGTGTCCCCAGGCCATGCTGGGTGTCCCTGTGAGGTGACAGGGTGTCTGTGGGATGTGACACGGTGTCCCTGTGAGGTGTCCCAGTGTCCCTGTGAGGTGACGGGATGTCCCCGTGAGGTGACACGCCCCGGTGTCCCTGCACCCGCGGTGTCCCCGTGTCCCGCGGTGACCCACGCTGTCCCCGGTGTCCCCGCGAGGTGGCATGGTGTCCCCGTGCCCCACGCTCTCCCCGCACTCCAGTGACCCACACTGTCCCCACACCCCTGGTGACAGGCCGAGTCCCCACGAGGTGACACACTGTCCCACACCCGGTGACACGCTGTCCCTGCAGTAGCGGGGCTGATGCGCGGTGTCCCCAGTGTCCCTGTGAGGTGACACGCTGTCCCCACGAGGTGACCCGCTGTCCCCAGTGTCCCCTCACCCCGGTGACGAGGTGACACGCTGTCCCACACCCGGTGACACGCTGTCCCCGCTGTCCCTGCTGTCCCCGCAGCAGCGGGGCTGATGTGCGGTGTCCCCACGAGGTGACACGCTGTCCCACACCCGGTGACCCACGCTGTCCCCAGTGTCCCCTCACCCCGGTGGCACGCTGTCCCCGCTGTCCCACACCCGGTGACCCGCTGTCCCCACTGTCCCCGCTGTCCCCGCAGCGGCGGGGCTGATGCGCGGTGTCTCCACGAGGTGACACGCTGTCCCACACCCGGTGACACACTGTCCCCGCTGTCCCCGCTGTCCCACACCCGGTGACACGCTGTCCCCGCTGTCCCCGCAGCGGCGGGGCTGATGCGCGCCTTCGGGGCGCACGCGGCCACGGACGTGACGGGCTTCGGGCTGCTGGGGCACGCGCGGGCGCTGGCGGCGCAGCAGCGCCTGGACGTGGCCTTCGTCATCCACAACCTGCCCGTGCTGGCCGCCATGGCCGCCGTCAGCCGCGCCTGCGGCCGCGCCGCACTGCTGCAGGGCACGGCGCCCGAGACCTCGGGTACGAGCCGGGACCCCCAAACCGGGACCCCCAAACCGGGACCCCCCCCCAAACTGGGACACCCAACCGGGAACCCCCCAAAACCGGGACCCCCAAACCGGGAACCACAACGGGACCCCAGAACCGGGACACCCAAACCGGGAACCACAACGGGAACCCCCAAACCGGGAACCGCAACGGGAACCCCCCAAAACCGGGACACCCAACTGGGAACCCCCAAACCGGGACCTCCCCAAACTGGGACCCCCAAACTGGGACACCCAACCAGGAACCGCAACCGGGACACCCAACGGGACCCCCCCCCCAAACTGGGACCCCCAAACCAGGACACCCAACGGGACCCCCCCAAACTGGGACACCCAACCGGGACCCCCCAACCAGGACCCTGAACTGGGACCTCCAAACTGGGACCCCCAACTGGGACCCTCAATGGGGTTTGGGATCCCAAAATGGGGGTGGGGAACTCACAATGGGGGTGGGGGAACCAAATGGGGGTGGGGACCCTAAATTGGGTTTGGGATCCTAAAATGGGGGTGGAGGCACCAAATGGGGGTGGGGAGCCCAAGTGGGAGTGGGGAACTCAAAATGGGGGTGGGGACTCTGAAAAGGGGTTGGGGATCCCAAAAATGGGAGTGGGGAGCCTGAAAAGGGGGGTGAGGACTCCAAAAAGGGGTTGGGAACTCTGAAAAGGAGGGTGGGGACCCCCAAAATGGGGCTGGGGAGTCCAAAATGGGGGTGGGGGCGCCAAATGGTTCTGAGGTTTGGGGTTGTCCGGGTTTGGGGTTTGGGATGCCCCATGTTCCGGGGTTTTGGGGTTCCCCTGGTCTTGGGGTTTCGGGGTTCCTGTGGTTCAGGGTTTGGGGTTTTGGGGTATGGAGTTCCTGTGGTTTTGGGGTTCCTGTCGTTTTGGGGGTTGGGGTGCCCAATGTTCCAGGGGTTTGGGGTTTCAGGCTTTGGGGTTCCCCTGGTTCTGAGGTTTCAGGGTTTGGGGTTTCGGGATTCCTGTGGTTTGGGGTTTGGGGGTTTGGGGTTTCGGGGTTCCTGTGCCTTGGGGTTTGGGGTTTCGGGGTTCCTGTGCTTTGGGGTTTGGGATTTCGGGGTTCCTGTGGTTTCGGGGTTTGGGGTTTTGGGGTTCCTGTGGTTTGGGGTTTGGGGTTTGGGGGTTCCTGTGGTTCCGGGGTTTGGGGTTTCGGGGTTCCTGTGGTTCCGGGGTTTGGGGTTTGGGGGTTCCTGTGCTTTGGGGTTTGGGGTTTGGGGGTTCCTGTGGTTCCGGGGTTCCTGCGCCCCGTGCCGACGCTCTCTCCGCAGGGGGGCTGCTGGTGGTGCTGCCGCGGGCGCAGGCCGCGCGTTTCTGCGCCGAGCTGAAGGCGCCGGGCCGCGGGCCGGGCCTGCAGGCCTGGATCGTCGGCGTGGTGGAGAAGGGGCCCCGCGGCGCCCGAGTCATCGACAAACCCCGGCTGATCGAGGTGCCGCCCCGCGGGGCCCCCGAGAGCCCCGGGGAGCCGCCCCCGGAGCCGCCCCGGGGCCCCTGCTAGGGGAGAGACCCCCCGAGACAGCTCCCGCACGAGGGACCCCAAAGAGACGCACGAGGGACCCCAAAGAGACGCACGAGGGACCCCAAAGAGACGCACGAGGGACCCCAAAGAGACGCACGAGGGAACCCCAAAGACAGGCACGAGGGAACCCCAAAGAGAGCCCCAAAACCAGGGCAGGACCGCCCGACAGAGCCATGCCGAGACCACGGCTAGGGGATCCCAAAAAAACCCAAAAAAAACCCAAAATTGGGGCAGATACCCCTAACAGAGCCACGCCGAGACCACGGCTAGGGGATCCCAAAAAAACACCAAAAAAACCCAAAAAAACCCCAAAATTGGGGCAGGACCACCTGACAGAGCCACGCCGAGACCCCTGCTAGGGGATCCCAAAAAAATCCCAAAGAAAACCCCAAAATTGGGGCAGATCCCCCCGACAGAGCCACGCCGAGACCCCTGCTAGGGGATCCCAAAACAACCCAAAGAAACCCCCAAAAATCCCCAAAATTGCGGCAGAACCCCCTGACAGAGCCACATGGAGACCACAGCTGGGGATCCCAAAAAAACCCCAAAATTGGGGCAGAACCGCCCGACAGAGCCACGCCGAGCCCCCTGCTAGGGGACCCCAAAAACCCCCCCCAAAAATCCCCGGGGCTCGCTGTGGCCAAAATCCCCAAAAGTCAAAAGAAATCCTAAAAAAAAATCCCGTCAAAACTGCCCCCCAAAAAATCCAAAGTCCCCCCAAATTCGGTCAAACCCCCCCAAATCTCTGCCCAACCCCCCCAGCGCTGCAGGGGACACCCCCAAAATCCTGACCCAGCTCTGCACAACGAGGGTCCCCCAAAATTCCCCCCCCCATTTTTTGGGGACCCCTCCCCCATCGTTTCCCCCCCTCCCCCCCCGGCTCTGCCCGATGAGCAGCGGGTGGAGCCCCCCCCCCCCCAGCACCCCAAAATCCCCCCGCGTGACGCCCCCCCCCAAAACCCCCCGTGGGGTGGGGGAGGGGCCGAGACCCCCCCTCAGTGAGGGGGGGTTGGGGGACCCCCAGAAATGGGGCAATAAAGGAGATTTCAGCCAAATTCGGGGGTTTATTGAGGGGGAGGGCCCCGAAATCCTGGGTGGGGTTTGGGGGTCCCCCCCACCCCCACAATGGGGGATGTCCAAGGGGTTTGGGGGGGTGCCCCGGGGGGGTCTGGGGGGGTTTGGGGTGCCCCGGGGTGATTTTGGGGCGCCCCCGGGGGTGTTTTTGGGGTGCCGGGGGGGTGTTTTTGGGGCACCCCCGGGGGTGATTTTGGGGCACCCTCAGGGGTGTTTGGTGGGTGTTTTTGGGGTGCCGGGGGGGGTGTTTTTGGGGACACTCTCGGGGGTGTTTTTGGGGACACCCTGGGGGTGTTTTTGGGGTGCTGGGGGGTGTTTTTGGGGCACTCTCGGGGGTGTTTCTGGGGACACCCCGGGGGTGATTTTGGGGCACTCTCGGGGGTGTTTGGTGGGTGTTTTTGGGGTGCCGGGGGGGTGTTTTTGGGGCACCCCCGGGGGTGATTTTGGGGCACCCTCAGGGGTGTTTGGTGGGTGTTTTTGGGGTGCCGGGGGGGGTGTTTTTGGGGACACTCTCGGGGGTGTTTTTGGGGACACCCTGGGGGTGTTTTTGGGGTGCTGGGGGGTGTTTTTGGGGCACTCTCGGGGGTGTTTCTGGGGACACCCCGGGGGTGATTTTGGGGCACTCTCGGGGGTGTTTGGTGGGTGTTTTTGGGGTGCCGGGGGGGTGTTTTTGGGGCACTCTCGGGGGTGTTTTTGGGGACACCCCAGGGGTGTTTTTGGGGCACCCTCAGGGGTGTTTTTGGGGACACCCCGGGGGTGTTTTTGGGGTGTTGGGTGGGTGTTTTAGGGGTGTTGGGGGTTGATTTTGGGGACACCCCGGGGGTGTTTTTGGGGACACCCCGGGGGCGATTTCGGGGTGCCGGGGGCTGTGGGCCCCCCTCACTTGATGCAGTCCATGACGTGGATCTGCAGCGTGTCCATGTCCGGGGCCTTGTACTGGCACTTGGGGCAGCACAGGTCGGGCCCCTCCTCGGGGGGCGGCTGGAGCCCCCCAAAACCTGGCCAGAGGGGGGAGGGGGCGGTCAGGCCCTGCCCCTCCCCCCAGGGGGGTTTGGGGGTCCCGGGACCCCCCCCCGTACTCACCCGGGGCCGGGGCCGGGGGCGGCTCCGAGTGCCGGTTCCGCATCTCCTCCAGACGGGCCCTGGGGGCAGCGGGGTTGGGGGGTTGGGGGGTTGGGGGGATTTGGGGGGATTGGGGGGGATTTGGGGGGATTGGGGGGATTTGGGGGGGTTGAGGGGATTTGGGAGGAGTTTGAGGGGAATTGAGGGAATCTGGGGGGGATTTGGGGGGGTTGAGGGGATTTGAGGGGCTTTGGGAGGAGTTTGGGGGGATTTGAGGGAATCTGGGGGGGATTTGAGGGGGTTTGCAGGGATTTGGGCTGTTTTGGGCTGTTTTTGGGCTGTTTCGGGTGGTTTTGGGGCTGGTTTTGGGTGTTTTGGGGGTGTTTTGGGCTGTTTTGGGGGTGTTTTGGGTGGTTTTGGGTTATTTTCGGGCTGTTTTGGGGTGTTTTGGGGGGTTTGGGGGCTGTTTCGGGGTGTTTCCAGGGTGTTTTGGGGTGTTTTGGGGCTGTTTCGGGGTGTTTTCAGGGTGTTTGGGGGGTTTGGGGGCTGTTTCGGTGTGTTTCGGGGCTGTTTCAGGGTGTTTTCAGGGTGTTTTGGGTGGTTTTGGGTTATTTTCAGGGTGTTTTGGGGTGTTTTGGGGCTGTTTCGGGGTGTTTTCAGGGTGTTTTGGGGTGTTTTCAGGGTGTTTTGGGGTGTTTTGGGGCTGTTTTGGGGTGTTTTCAGGGCGTTTCGGGGTGTTTTGGGTGGTTTTGGGTTATTTTCAGGGTGTTTCGGGGTGTTTTGGGGCTGTTTCGAGGTGTTTTCAGGGTGTTTGGGGTGTTTTCAGGGTGTTTTCAGGGTGTTTTCAGGGTGTTTGGGTTATTTTCAGGGTGTTTTCAGGGTGTTTTGGGTGGTTTTGGGTTATTTTCAGGGTGTTTGGGGTGTTTTCAGGGTGTTTCGGGTGTTTGGGGTGTTTTCAGGGTGTTTTCAGGGTGTTTTGGGGCTGTTTCGAGGTGTTTTGGGCTGTTTTCAGGGTGGTTTGGGTTATTTTCAGGGTGTTTGGGGTGTTTTCAGGGTGTTTTCAGGGTGTTTGGGGTGTCTGGGGGTTTGGGGGTCAGGCCGTACCGGGCCCCGTCCCCGCCCAGCCGCATCCGCAGCTGCTTCAGCTCCTCCTGCAGGGCCTCGCGCTGCCCGTGCAGCTGCTCCCGCGCCGCGCGCTCCGCCTCGAAATCCGCCCGGTAGATGTCGGCCTGGGAGCCCCGAAACCGGCCGGGAACCCCAAATCAGGCGGGGAACCCAAATCCAACAGGGAACCCCGAAATCCAACAGGGAACCCCCAAAATCCAACCAGGGAACCCCGAAATCCAACCAGGGAACCCCGAAATCCAACAGGGAACCCCAAAATCCAACCAGGGAACCCGAAATCCAACAGGGAACCCCAAAATCCAACAGGGAACCCAAAATCCAACAGGGAACCCCAGAATCCAACCAGGGAACCCCCAAATCAGACGGGGAAAACCAAAATCCAACAGGGAACCCCCAAATCAGGCGGGGAACCCGAAATCCAACAGGGAACCCCGAAATCCAACAGGGAACCCGAAATCAGACGGGGAAAACCCAAATCCAACAGGGAAAACCAAAATCAGACGGGGAAAACCCAAATCCAACCAGGGAACCCGAAATCCAACCAGGGAACCCGAAATCCAACAGGGAACCCCGAAATCCAACAGGCAACCCGAAATCGGCCGGGAACCCCAAAACCCAGCTGTGGAACCCCAAAATCAGCCAGGAACCCCAAAATCAGGCAGGGAACCCAAAATCCAACAGGGAACCTGAAATCAGACGGGGAAAACCAAAATCCGGCCAGGAAACCTGAAACCCAACCAGGGAACCCCAAAATCCAACCAGGGAACCCCCAAATCCAACCAGTAACCCCAAAATCAACCAGGGAACCCCAAAATCCAACCAGGAACCCCAAAATCCAACCAGGAACCCCAAAAATCAACCAGGGAACCCCAAAACCCAACTGGGGAACCCCAAAACCCAACTGGGGAACCCCAAAATCAACCAGGGAACCCCAAAATCCAGCCTGGGACACCCCAAAATCCAGGCCTGTCCCCAGGACCCCTCAAACCTCTCTGGGGACCCCCAAATCCCCCCAGCCCCCCCTTGGGGACCTTCCCCTGGTTTTGGGGGGTCGGGGGAGGTTTGGGGGGGTCAGGGGGGATTTGGGGGGGTCCAGGTGAGATTTGGGGGGATCAGGGGAGGTTTGGGGGTCTCTGGGGAGGTTTGGGGGGTCAGGGGGGATTTGGGGTGTTCGGGGGTCTCGGGACCCCCCAAATCCCCCAGCCCCACCTGGGCCTGCAGCACGGGGATGGTCTCCAGGGCCGCCCGCTGGTGCTCGGCCTCGGCCTTGAGGCGGTCGATGAGCTCCTGCTTGAGAGCCAGCGCCGCCTCGGCCGCGCGGAGCTGCTCCTGGGCCACCTGGGGACAGGGACATCACCTGGGACACCTGGGACACCTGAGAGATCACCTGGGACACCTGTGTCACCTGGGACACCTGAGAGATCACCTGGGACACCTGAGAGATCACCTGGGACACCTGTGTCACCCCCTGTCACCCCCAGCGCCGCCTCGGCCGCGCGGAGCTGCTCCTGTGTCATCTGTGGGACAGGGACACCTGGGACACCTGGGGGCCACCTGGAGGTCACCTGGGACACCTGGGGGCCACCTATGCCACGTGAGAGATCTCCTGTGACACCTGAGGGGTCACCTGGAACACCTCTGAATCACTTGTGGGTCACCTGTGCCACCTGTGGGTCAGCTGTGCCACCTGAGAGGTCTCCTGTGACACCTAAGGGGTCACCTTGTGCCACCTGTGGGTCAGCTGTGCCACCTGAAAGATCTCCTGTGCCACCTGAGAGATCACCTGTGTCACCTGTGCCACCCCCAGCCCTCCCCTCCTGTGTCACCTGGGGCACCACAGTGACACCTGGGGGGTGGCACTGTCACTTGGGGACTCACCTGAGGGCCACGGGGACATCCCAGGTGTCCCCAAGGGACATCCCAGGTGACCCCAAGGGACATCCCAGGTGTCCCCAAGGAGCCACGGGGACATAATGAAACAGGGGACAAGGGGCTGTCCCAGGGGAGGGACGTGACCCTCCATGTCCCCCGGTGTCCCCAGTGTCCCCTGCTGTCCCCGGTGTCCCAGGTGTCCCCGGTGTCCCCGGGTGTCCCCTGCTGTCCCCTGCTGTCCCCTGCTGTCCCCGGGTGTCCCTGCTGTCCCCTGCTGTCCCCGGTGTCCCCTGCTGTCCCCTGTCCCTCACCTGGCTCCGTTTGTCCCCCTCCAGGCTGGCCTTGATGTGGGCGTCGTACTCCTGGAACAGGTGATGGTAGGCGGCCTGCAGCTGCACCAGCTTCCTCCTGGGGACACGGGGACATCGGTGGGGACATCGGGACATTGGGGACATTGGGACACTGGGGACATTGGGGACACTGGGGACAGCCAGGAGATATTGGGGACATTGGGGACATTGGGACATTGGGGACATTGGGACATTGGGGACATTGGGACATTGATTGGAGACATTGACTGGGGACATTGATTGGGGACATTGGGGACATTGGCTGGGGACACTGGGGACACGGGGACAGTGGGGACACTGGGGACGTTGGGGACAGCCAGGAGATATTGGGGACATTGAGGGACTTGGGGACGTTGGGGACATTGGGGACACTGGGGACATTGGTTGGGGACACTGGGGATATTGGGGACATCAGTCAGGGACATTGGGGACAATGGGGACCCTGGGGACACTGGGGGATTGGGGACATTGGGGACATTGGGGACACTGGGGACATCAGGGACATTGATTGGGGACATTGAGGACAATGGGGACATGGGGACATTGGGGGGATTGGGGACATTGGGGACATTGACTGGGGCCATGGATTGGGACCACTGGGGCCGTGGGGCCAGCGGGTGTCCCCAGGTGCCACCCGTGTCCCCGGTGTCACTCACTTCTCCTCGGTGGCCCCGTGCCGCTCCACCCTCAGGGCGGTTTCCAGGTTGGTCACCTGGAGCCGCAGCTGGTCCAGCTGCACCTGGTGGCCCTGGGCCACCTCCTCCAGCTGCTGGCAGCGCTCGGCGTCACCACGGGCCCTGCGACACCCGGGACACCCGCTGTCACCCACTGTCACCCACTGTCACCCATTGTCACCCACTGTCACCCACTGTCACCCACTGTCACCCTGTGTCACCCATTGTCACCCACTGTCACCCATTGTCACCCTGGGCCACCTCCTCCAGCTGCTGGCAGCGCTCGGCGTCACCGCGGGCCCTGTGACACCCGGGACACCCGCTGTCACCCTGTGTCACCCACTGTCACCCACTGTCACCCTGTGTCACCCACTGTCACCCACTGTCACCCGCTGTCACCCACTGTCACCCACTGTCACCCATTGTCACCCTGGGCCACCTCCTCCAGCTGCTGGCAGCGCTCGGCGTCACCGCGGGCCCTGCGACACCCCAGGGACACCCTGTGTCACCCTGTGTCACCCACTGTCACCCACTGTCACCCGCTGTCACCCACTGTCACCCACTGTCACCCATTGTCACCCACTGTCACCCACTGTCACCCACTGTCACCCATTGTCACCCTGGGCCACCTCCTCCAGCTGCTGGCAGCACTCGGCGTCACCGCGGGCCCTGTGACACCCCATTGTCACCCACTGTCACCCTGTGTCACCCACTGTCACCCATTGTCACCCACTGTCACCCACTGTCACCCTGGGCCACCTCCTCCAGCTGCTGGCAGCACTCGGCGTCACCGCGGGCCCTGTGACACCCCATTGTCACCCACTGTCACCCCGTTGTCACCCTGCTGTCACTCGGCGTCACCCTGTGTCAGTGTCACCTCCTCAAAGTGGTGGCACTGCCTGACATCCCCTTGGGCTCTGGGTGTCACCCGGTGTGACCCGGTGTCACGCGGTGTCCCCTGCGCAGGTGTCACCCCGGTGTCACCTCCCAGAGGTGGTGGCACCACTCAGCGCCCACTGAGCCCTGGGACACCCCGGTGTCACCCGGTGTCACCTGTGCAGGCGTCACCGGCCCTACTGCGGTGTCACCTCCCCTTGGGGACAGTCCCCAACCCCGACCACCCCTCGTGTCCCCCCAGGTGTCCCCATTGTCCCCAATTGTCCCCAATTGTCCCCACCTGTGCTCCAGGTGTCCCCAGGTGTCCCCATGTCCCCATGTCCCCATGTCCCCAGGTGTCCCCAGGTGTCCCCATGTCCCCATGTCCCCATGTCCCACCTGTGCTCCAGGTGTCCCCATGTCCCCATGTCCCCATGTCCTCAGGTGTCCCCATGTCCCCATGTCCCCAGGTGTCCCCAGGTGTCCCCAGGTGCCCCCAGGTGTCCCCATGTCCCCATGTCCCGTGTCCCCGTGTCCCACCTGCGCTCCAGGTGTCCCCAGGTGTCCCCAGGTGTCCCCATGTCCCCATGTCCCCATGTCCCGTGTCCCCGTGTCCCACCTGCGCTCCAGGTGCCCCCAGGTGTCCCCAGGTGTCCCCATGTCCCACCTGTGCTCCAGGTGTCCCCATGTCCCATGTCCCCGTGTCCCACCTGCGCTCCAGGTGTCCCCATGTCCCCATGTCCCCATGTCCCCATGTCCCCAGGTGTCCCCATGTCCCCAGGTGCCCCCAGGTGTCCCCATGTCCCCAGGTGTCCCCATGTCCCGTGTCCCCGTGTCCCACCTGCGCTCCAGGTGTCCCCAGGTGTCCCCAGGTGTCCCCATGTCCCGTGTCCCCGTGTCCCACCTGCGCTCCAGGTGTCCCCAGGTGTCCCCAGGTGTCCCCATGTCCCGTGTCCCCATGTCCCACCTGCGCTCCAGGTGCTCTCTCTCCGCCCGGCTCCTCTCGAGGCGATTTTGGCTCTCCCGGAGCTCCCCCAGCAGAGACGTCACCTGAGCCTGGACCTGGGCCTTGTCCTGCTGGGGACAGCACGGGGACACTGTCACCCTGACGGGGACAGGGACACTGTCACCCTGCTGGGGACACTGTCACCCTGACAGGGACACTGCCACCCTGACAGGGACACTGCCACCCTGCTGGGACACTGTCACCCTGCTGGGGCACTGTCACCCTGCTGGGGACAGCACGGGGACACTGTCACCCTGACGGGGACAGGGACACTGTCACCCTGCTGGGGACACTGTCACCCTGACAGGGACACTGCCACCCTGCTGGGACACTGCCACCCTGATGGGGACACTGCCACCCTGACAGGGACACTGCCACCCTGCTGGGACACTGT
This sequence comes from Lonchura striata, assembly GCF_046129695.1. Taxonomy (NCBI): domain Eukaryota; kingdom Metazoa; phylum Chordata; class Aves; order Passeriformes; family Estrildidae; genus Lonchura; species Lonchura striata. The sequence goes on along the minus strand of NC_134638.1, from coordinate 2,075,723 downwards.
CACCCTGCTGGGGCACTGTCACCCTGCTGGGGACAGCACGGGGACACTGTCACCCTGCGGGGACAGGGACACTGTCACCCTGCTGGGGACACTGCCACCCTGCTGGGGACACTGCCACCCTGCTGGGGACAGCACGGGGACACTGTCACCCTGACGGGGACACTGTCACCCTGTGGGGAGGGGGACACTGCCACCCTGCTGGGACAGGGATGGGGACACTGCCACCCTGCTGGGGACACTGCCACTGTGCTGGGACAGGGACGGGGACACTGCCACCCTCTGCGTGTCCCCAGCTATCCCCAGGTGTGGCCAGTGTCCCCAGATGTCCCAGGTGTCCCCATGTCCCCACGGAGCCCCTGGTGTCCCCAGAGCTGTCCCCAGGTGTACCCACGGCTGTCCCTAGTGTCCCCAGGTGTCCCCAAGTGTCCCCAAATGTCCCCAGCTGTCCCCAGGTGTCCTCAGGTGTCCCCAGGGCTGTCCCCAGGTGTCCCCAAATGTCCCCAGCGTTGTCCCCAGATGTCCCCATGTCCCCAGGTGTCCCCGTGTCCCCAGGGCTGTCCTCAGGGCTGTCCCCAAATGTCCCCAGGTGTCCCCAGGTATCCCCAAGTGTCCCCATGTCCCCAGGGTTGTCCCCAGATGTCCCCAGATGTCCCCAGGGCTGTCCCCAGGGCTGTCCCCAGGTGTCCCCAGGGCTGTCCCCAGGTATCCCCAGGTGTCCCCATGTCCCCAGGGCTGTCCCCAGGTGTCCCCATGTCCCCAGGTGTCCCCAGGGCTGTCTCCAGGTATCCCCAGATGTCCCCATGTCCCCATGTCCCCAGGTGTCCCCAGGTGTCCCCAGGTGTCCCCATGTCCCCAGGGCTGTCCCCAGGTGTCCCCAGGTGTCCCCATGTCCCCAGGGCTGTCCCCAGGTGTCCCCATGTCCCCATGTCCCCAGGTGTCCCCATGTCCCCGGTACCTCCAGCTGTCTCCTCAGGCTCTGCAGCTGCAGCTCGGCCGCGCGGGAAACGTCCTGAGCCCGGAGCTCGGCCACGGCCACGCGGGCACGCAGGGCCACCAGCCTGTCCCCAATGTCACCAATGTCACCAAACCCTGCCCAGGGCCACCAGCCTGTCCCCAATGTCCCCAATGTCACCAAGGTCACCAAACCCTGCCCAGGGCCACCAGCCTGTCCCCAATGTCACCAAGTGTCACCAAACGTCACCAAACCCTGCCCAGGGCCAACAGCCTGTCACCAATGTCACCAAGTGTCACCAAATGTCACCAAACATCACCAAACCCTGCCCACGCAGGTGCGCAGTGACACCAGCCTGTCCCCAAATGTCACCAAACCCTGCCAGGTGCTACCAGCCTGTCCCCAAATGTCTACAGATGTCACCAACTATCCCCAGACTGTCCCCAGGTGTCCCCTGGTGCCCCCAAGTGTCCCCAGATTGTCCCCTCGTGTCCCCAGACTGTCCCCAAGAGCCCCCCAGTGTCCCCAGACTGTCCCCAGACTGTCCCCAAGTGCCCCCAGACTGTCCCCAGGTGTCCCCAGACTGTCCCCAGGTGTCCCCAGACTGTCCCCAAGTGTCCCCCAGTGTCCCCAAGTGTCCCCAGTGTTCCCAGACTGTCCCCAAACTGTCCCCAGACTGTCCCCAAGTGTCCCCAGACTGTCCCCCGTGTCCCCAGTGTCCCCAGACTGTCCCCAGTGTCCCCAGTGTCCCCCGTGTCCCTGACTCACTCAGCCTCAGCCTCGGCCAGGCGCTGCCTCAGCTGCTCCTCGGAGCTGGGGGGACACGGGAGGGGTCAGGAGGGGTTGGGGACATCGGGGTGTCCCCAAGGGACAGGGACAGGGACAGGGGACAGGGACAGGGACAGGGGACAGGGACAGGAGATAGGGGAGAGGGACAGGGACAGGGACAGGGACAGGGGACAGGGACAGGGACAGGGGACAGGGGAGAGGGGACAGGGACAGGGGACAGGGACAGGGACAGGGGACAGGGACAGGGACAGGGGAGAGGGACAGGGGACAGGGACAGGGGACAGGGACAGGGACAGGGGAGAGGGACAGGGGACAGGGACAGGGACGGGGACAGGGACAGGGGACAGGGACAGGGGACAGGGACAGGGACGGGGACAGGGACAGGGGACAGGGACAGGGACAGGGGACAGGGACAGGGGACAGGGGACAGGGACAGGGGACAGGGACAGGGACGGGGACAGGGACAGGGGACAGGGACAGGGACAGGGGACAGGGACAGGGGACAGGGGACAGGGACAGGGGACAGGGACAGGGACAGGGACAGGGGACAGGGGACAGGGACAGGGGACAGGGACAGGGACGGGGACAGGGACAGGGGACAGGGACAGGGACAGGGGACAGGGACAGGGGACAGGGGACAGGGACAGGGGACAGGGACAGGGACAGGGGACGGGGACAGGGACAGGGGACAGGGGACAGGGGACGGGGACAGGGACAGGGACAGGGGACAGGGGACAGGGACAGGGGACAGGGGAGAGGAACAGGGGACAGGGACAGGGACAGGGACAGGGGACAGGGACAGGGACAGGGGACAGGGACAGGTGACAGGGGACAGGGACAGGTGACAGGGACAGGGACAGGGGACAGGGGACAGGGACAGGTGACAGGGACAGGGACAGGGGACAGGGACAGGGACAGGGACAGGGGACATGGGGACAGGGGACAGGGGACAGGGACAGGGGACAGGGGACAGGGACAGGTGACAGGGACAGGGACAGGGGACATGGGGACAGGGGACAGGGACAGGTGACAGGGACAGGGACAGGGGACATGGGGACAGGGGACAGGGCCTCACCTGGGCTCCGGGACAACGGGGACATCCTCGAAGGGGGGGGACACCGAGCGGGGGGGCGCCTCGGGGGGCTGTGGGGACATTGGGGGACGTCAGGGGGACATTGGGGGGACATTGGGGACATCAGGGGGACATTGGGGACATCAGAGGGACACTGGGGACATCAGAGGGACACTGGGGGCTCCCCAGGGGGACATTGGGGGCTCCCTAGGGGGACACTGAGGACATCAGGGGGACATTGGGGATGTCAGGGGGACATTTGGGACATCAAGGGGACGTCAGGGGGACACTGGGGTCATCAGGGGGACACTGGGGGCACCCCAAGGGGACATTGGGGACATCAAGGGGACTTCCGGAGGTCACTGGGGACATCAAAGGGACATTTGGGGCACCCCAGGGGGACATTGGGGACACTGGGGGCTCCCCAGGGGGACACTGGGGATATCAAGGGGACATTTGGGACATTGGGGATGTCAGGGGGACATTGGGGACATCAAGGAGACACTGGGGGCACCCCAGGGGGACACTGGGGACATCAGGGGGACATTGGGGGCACCCCAGGGGGACACCAGGGGGCACCCCAGGGGGACACCAGGGGGACCCTGGGAGACACTGGGGACATCAAGTGGACACTGAGGACATCAGGGGGACAGTGGGGGCACCCCAGGGGGACACTGGGGACATCAGGGGGACATTGGGGACATCAGGGGCACCCCACAGGAGCTGGGGGGCCAGCGAGGGGACACGGGGAGGGGACACAGGAAGGGGACACGAGGAGGGGGACACACACACCTCAGTGCTGGCGTCAGGGCTGCTCCTGCAGATGTCCCCAGGATCCCTGAGAGTGTCCCTGAGGGTGTCCCTGATGTCCCCAGCAGTGTCCTTGGTGTCCGTGAGGATGTCCCTGATGTCCCCGGGGGTGTCCCTGATGTCCCCGGGGGTGTCCTTGGTGTCCCCAGGGGTGTCCTTGGTGTCCCTGATGCCTCCAGCGGTGTCCCCGGCGGTGTCCCCCACGTCCCCGGCGGTGTCCCCGACGTCCCCGGGGGTGTCCCCGACGTCCCCGGGGGTGTCCCTGCCGTCCCCGGGGGTGTCGGGGGTGTCCTCAGGGCTGTCCCCGGGGGTGTCCCCGCGCTGTCCCCGCAGGTGCAGCACCAGCTCGCGGGCCTGTCCCCAACGTCCCCAGAGCAGCTCCCGCTCGCCCCGGCGCTGCTGCTGCAGCTTCCGCAGCTCCTCCAGGCGCTGCCGCAGCGACTGCGTGCAGTGACACAGGGCACCTGGGGACAGGGACAGTGACACAGGGACAGCAGTAACACAGGGCACCTGGGGACAGGGACAGTGACACAGGGACAGTGACACAGGGACAGTGACACAGGGACAGCAGTGACACAGGGCACCTGGGGACAGGGACAGTGACACAGAGACAGCAGTGACACAGGGACAGTGACACAGGGACAGTGACACAGGGACAGTAACACAAGGCACCTGGGGACAGGGACACAGGGACAGTGACACAGGGCACCTGGGGACAGGGACACAGGGACAGTGACACAGGGCACGTGGGGACAGGGACAGGGACAGTGACACAGGGACAGTGACACAGGGACAGTGACACAGGGACAGCAGTGACACAGGGCACCTGGGGACAGGGACAGGGACAGCAGTGACACACAGGGACACAGTGACACACAGGGACAGCAGAGACACAGGGCTCCTGGGGACAGGGACAGTGACACAGGGCACCTGGGGACAGTGACAGGGACAGCAGTGACACAGGGACAGTGACACAGGGCACCTGGGGACAGGGACAGGGACACAGGGCACCTGGGGACAGTGACAGGGACAGCAGTGACACAGGGACACAGTGACACAGGGCACCTGGGGACAGGGACAGTGACACAGGGACAGTGACACAGGGACAGCAGTGACACAGGGCACCTGGGGACAGGGACATTGACACAGGGCACCTGGGGACAGGGACAGTGACACAGGGACAGTGACACAGGGCACCTGGGGACAGGGACAGTGACACAGGGCTCCTGGGGACAGGGACAGTGACACAGGGACAGTGACACAGGGACAGCAGTGACACAGGGCACCTGGGGACAGGGACAGCGACAGTGACACAGGGACACAGGGCTCCTGGGGACAGGGACAGTGACACAGGGACAGTGACACAGGGCACCTGGGGACAGGGACAGTGACACAGGGACAGTGACACAGGGCACCTGGGGACAGGGACAGTGACACAGGGCTCCTGGGGACAGGGACAGCGACAGTGACACAGGGACACAGGGCTCCTGGGGACAGGGACAGTGACACAGGGACACAGGGCTCCTGGGGACAGGGACAGTGACACAGGGACAGTGACACAGGGCACCTGGGGACAGGGACAGTGACACAGGGACAGTGACACAGGGCACCTGGGGACAGGGACAGTGACACAGGGCTCCTGGGGACAGGGACAGTGACACAGGGACAGTGACACAGGTACAGTAACACAGGGACAGTAACACAGGGCACCTGGGGACAGTGACAGGGACAGCAGTGACACACAGGGACAGCAGAGACACACAGGGACAGCAGAGACACAGGGCTCCTGGGGACAGCAGTGGGGACAGCAGTGACACTGGGGACATTGGGGGCATGAGGGACATTGGGGACTGGGGACACTGGGGGCACTAGGGACACTGGGGACACTGGGGGGACTGGGGACACTGGGATGCTGGGGGCATATTTGGGACATTGGGGGGACTGGGGACATTGGGGACATTGGGATGTTGGGGGCATATTTGGGACATTGGGGACTGGGGACACTGGGGGGACTGGGGACATTGGGATGCTGGGGGGACATTGAAGGAAACTGGGGATTTTGGGGGGACTGGGGACATTTGGGACATTGAGATGTTGGGGGGACACTGGGGACTGGGGACATTGGAGGGATTGGGGACATTGGGGTCATCAAGGAGAACTGGGGACATCGGGAACTGGGGACACTGGGGGGGCTGGGGACACTGGGGGGGACATTGGAGGTGCTGAGGGGACATTGGGATGTTGGGGGGACATTGGGATGTTGGGGGGACATTGGGGACACCGGGGACTGGGGATTGGGGACACTGGGGAAATGGGGGGGACATTGGAGGTGCTGAGGGCATCGGGGACACTGGGGGGGACTGGGGACATTGGGGACATTGGGGGGACATTTGGGACATTGGGGACTGGGGACACTGGAGGGGACATTTAAGGTGCTGAGGGTATCGGGGACATTGGGGACGGGGGGAACATTGGAGGTGCTGAGGGGACATTGGGATGTTGGGGGGACATTGGGGGGACACTGGAGGTGCTGAGGGGACATCGGGGAACATTGGGGACATTGCGGACTGGGGACATTGGGACATTGGGGGGACATTGGGGGGACCCTGGGGACGGGGGGGACCCTGGAGGTGCTGAGGGGACTCGGGGGACACTGGGGACACCCCAGTGGGGACACGGGGACACCTCTGGGGACCCCCGCCGTGCCCCCCCATGGTCCCTCCCGGCCCGGCCCGGCTCTCACCCCTCAGCTCGCGGTTCTCCGCCCTCAGCCGCTGCAGCGCCTCCGCCAGCGCCGGCTCCGCCTCGGGCCCCGGCTGCACCATCTCTGCGGGCCGCCGCCAGCGCCCGCCGCTCATCGGCGGCTCCCGGGCGCGCTTCGGGGCCGAGTTCGGGGATTTTTTTTTTTTGGGCCGAATTCGGGGATTTTTGGGATCCCGGCGGCTCCGGCGGCGGCGCCGCCGCCACTTCCTGCTTCCGCCGAGAGCGCGTGACGTCACCGCGCCCCGCCGCGCTTCCGCCTCGGTCGATGTCGTGGCGGCGCCATAGCAACGCCGAGGGCGGAGGGCGCCGATTGGTTACGCCTCCGCGCGTAGCCCCGCCCTCCCTCGGCGATGATTGGTTGAGGCTGGAGAAAGCTCGGCGGTGATTGGTGGGTAAGGGGACAGGGCGTGGCCTCTGTGAAGGGATGGGGACCCGCGCGAGCGTGAGGGAGGCGGCGCGAGCGCGGCCGGAGCGGGAAGGTGCGGGGGGAAATAATGGGGAAATAATGGGGAAATAATGGGGAAATGTGGGGAAATTCGGGAAGACGTGAGGGGATCTGGGCTCTGGGATAATCCGGGGGGTCCATGGAGGCCTGGAGGGGAGCGTCGGGGGGAACCTGAGGGGGAACGTGAGGGGCTTTAGGGCGGAAATGGGGGAGTTTGGGGTCTGTGAGGGATCTGAGGGAAATTCGGGGTCTGAGGGGGATTTGGGGGGGGTTTGGGGGGAAGTGAGGGCGGAAATTGGGAGTCTGGGGGTGTCCAGGGGTCCGTGGGGGGATTGAGAGGAAGCTAATGGGGGGAGAAGGCGGAAATTGGGGAAATTTGGGGATCTGGGGGGGATGGGGAGGGGGTTAGGAGGGGGATGGGGGGCTGAGGGCGGAAATGGGGGGGATTTGGGGGATCTGGGGGGTCCAGGGGGGAGATTTGGGGTTCGAGGGGTCAGTGGGGGTTCGGGGGATTTGGGGGTCCTGGGGGGGAAATTTGGGGGAACTGGGGCGGATTTGGGGGGGACAATGGGGGGAGGGCGTGTCCTGCCCCACCCATCCCCAAAACCCCACCCCGGGTGCCCAAACCCGCCCCAAAACCTCCCAAACCCACCCCAAAACCCCCAAATCCCATCCCCAGGTGCCCAAACCCGCCCCAAACCACCCCAGCCCTGCCCCCCAGGTGCCCAAACCCACCCCAAAACCCCCAAATCCCATCCCCACATCCCCAAACCTGCCCCAAAACCTCCCAAACCCACCCCAAAACCCCCAAATCCACCCCAAAACCCCCAAATCCCATCTCCCGGATGCCCAAATCCACCCCTAAAGCTCCAAATCCCATCCCCAGGTGCCCAAACCCTCCCCAAAACCCCCAAGTCCCATCTCCACATCCCCAAACCCGCCCCTAAACCTCCCAGATCTCATCCCGGGGTGCCCAAACCTGCCCCAAAACCTCCCAAACCCGTCCCTAATGCTCCAAATCCCATCCCCAGGTGCCCAAACCCACCCCTAAACCTCCCAAACCCTCCCCAAACCCCCCAAATCCCATCCCCACATCCCCAAACCCACCCCTAAACCTCCCAAACCCGCCCCAAACCCCCCAAACCCCATCCCCAGGTACCCAAACCCGCCCCAAACCCCCCAAACCCCATCCCCAGGTACCCAAACCCACCCAAAACCCCCAAATCCCATCCCCCGGGTGCCTAAATCCACCCCAAACCCCATCCCCAGGTACCCAAACCCCCCAAACCCCGTCCCCAGGTGCCTAAATCCACCCCAAACCCCATCCCCAGGTACCCAAACCCACCCCAAACCCCCCAAACCCCATCCCCAGGTGCCCCATCCCACCCCAACCCCCCCAAACCCCATCCCCAGGTGCCCCATCCCACCCCAAACCCCCCAAACCCCATTCCCAGGTACCCAAACCCACCCAAAACCCCCAAACCCCATCCCAAGGTACCCAAACCCCCCAAACCCACCCCTAAACCTCCCAAACCCACCCAAACCCCCCAAACCCCGTCCCCAGGTACCCAAACCCACCCCCAAACTCCCCAAACCCCATCCCCAGGTACCCAAACCCCCCAAACCCACCCCTAAACCTCCCAAACCCACCCAAACCCCTCAAACCCCCCAAACCCCCCAAACCCCATCCCCAGGTGCCCCATCCCACCCCAAACCCCCCAAACCCCATCCCCAGGTGCCCCATCCCACCCCCCCAAGTGCCAGCTGTGCCCCCCAAGTGCCCACCCGTCCCTCCGGCTGCCCTTTCCTGCCCCGCAACCGCTCAAATCTTGTTCTGGGCTGGCCGAACCTGTTCCTCTGCTCCCCAAATCCCTGCCCGGGGTGGCCGAACCTGCCCCCCGAGTGCCCGGTCCGGCCCCCCGAGTGCCCGGTCCGGCCCCCCGAGTGCCCGGTCCGGCCCCCAGGAGCGATGCCGGGCTCGGCTGAGGCGGCGCCGGCCGCCGGGGGGGAGCTGAGCCGCTCGCAGGTGTGCGGGATGCTCCGGCAGGAGCTGAGCCGGGACGGAGCCTTCCTCCAGGGCCACCCGCACGTCCTCGTCATCCTCGGCGCCTCCGTGAGTGGCCACGGGGCAGAGCAGGGCTTTGGGGGGGTTAGGGGCAGGAATTCGGGGTTTGGGGGGGTTAGGGGCAGGAATTCGGGGTTTGGGGGGCTTAGGGGCAGGAATTTGGGGGTTTGGGGGGGTTAGGGGCAGGAATTCGGGGTTTGGGGGGGTTAGGGGCAGGAATTCGGGGGTTTGGGGGGGTTAGAGGCAGGAATTCGGGGTCTGGGGGGGTTAGGGGCAGGAATTCGGGGTTTGGAGGCAGGAATTTGGGGGTTTGGGGGGGATAGGGGCAGGAATTCGGGGTTTGGGGGGGTGTTAGGGGAAGGAATTCGGGGTTTGGGGGGCTTAGGGGCAGGAATTTGGGGGTCTGAGGGGGTTATGGGCAGGAATTCGGGGTTTGGGGGGGATAGGGGCAGGAATTTGGGGTCTGGGGGGGATAGGGGCAGGAATTTGGGGGTCTGAGGGGGTTAGGGGCAGGAATTTGGGGGTTTGGGGGCAGGAATTTGGGGCTTTGGGGGGGTTAGGGGCAGGAATTCAGGGTTTGGGGGGGTTAGGGGCAGGAATTTGGGGGTCTGAGGGGGTTAGGGGCAGGAATTCGGGGGTTTGGGGTGGTTAGGGGCAGGAATTCGGGGGTTTGAGGGGGATAGGGGCAGGAATTTGGGGGTTTGGGGGGGTTAGGGGCAGGAATTTGGGGGTTTGGGGGGGTTAGGGGCAGGAATTTGGGGGTCTGAGGGGGTTAGGGGCAGGAATTCGGGGGTTTGGGGGGGTTATGGGCAGGAATTTGGGGGTCTGAGGGGGTTATGGACAGGAATTTGGGGGTTTGGGGGCAGGAATTCGGGGCTTTGGGGGGGTTAGGGGCAGGAATTCGGGGTTTGGGGGGGTTAGGGGCAGGAATTCGAGGGTTGGGGACAATTGAAGGGGCTATGGGGCAGAAATTTGGGGGTTTGGGGGGGAAATGAGGGGGTATGGGGAAGAGATTCAGGATTTGGGGGGGTTAGGGGCAGAAATTTGGTGTTCAGGGGGAGGAATTGAGGAGCTAAGGGGCAGAATTCGGGGTCTGGGGGGGAATTGGGGGGGTTGGGGACAGAAATTTGGGGGTTGGGGGGGTTAAAGGGAATTGGGGGGATAAAGGGAATTGGGGGAGGAATTGAGGGGGTTGGGGGGAAATTGGGGGGCCGGAGGAGCAAAAAAGTGGGAAGCAAATCTGGGGGGAAGTGGAAGGATATCGAGAGGTGGAAGAAAAATTTGGGGGCAATAAAGGGATTTAGGAGATTTGGGGAGAAATAAAGGAGATTGGGGGGTTGAGGAGGAAGTTAAAAGGGTTTGGGGGGATTTTGGGGGGCCTTGGGGCAAACTGAAGGGGGTTCAGAGGAATTGGGGGAATTTGGGGGGATTTGGGGTTATTTGGGAGGTATTTGGGGGGATTTGGAGGGATTTGGGGTTATTTGGGGGGATTTGGGGTTATTTGGGGGGGATTTGGGGTTATTTGGGGGGATTTGGGGTTATTTGGGGGGGATTTGGGGGGGATTTGGGAGGGATTTGGGGTTATTTGGGGGGATTTGGGGTTATTTGGGGGGATTTGGGGTTATTTGGGGGGATTTGGGGTTCTTTGGGGGGATTTGGGGTTATTTGGGGGATGGGGGAGGGGCGGCCACCCGCTGCCTCCGGGGGAGGGCGTGGAGGGGTGGGGGAGGGGAGGGGAAGAAGTTGGGGTGCCCCACCCCCCCACCCCCTCCTGGTCAGCCCTCGGGGCCGGGGCGGGGCCGCCCCTCCCCCACCCGCACCCCAACTTCCTCCTCCGCCCCTCCCCCACCCCGTTACCCAACACCTCCAATTAAACAAGGGGGGGGAGGGGCGGCGGCGCTGACTCAGCACATTCCGGGGTGGGGGAGGGGCCGGGGCCCCGCCCTGCGCTGGCCTCGCCCCTCCCCCACCCCTGAACGACCCCTCCCCCTCCCCCCCACAGGGTGACCTGGCCAGGAAGAAGATTTACCCCACGATCTGGTGAGGGGACACCTGGGGACACCTGGGGACAGCAGGGACATCGAGGGGACAGCAGGGGACATCAGGGACACCTGGGGACAGGGGCACCGAGGGGACACCTGGGGACAGCAAGGACACAAGGGGACACCTGGGGACACTTGGGGACATCGAGAGGACATCTGGGGACAGCAGGGACGTCTGGGGACAGCAGGGACACCTGGGGACACCTGGGGACAGCAGGGACACAAGAGGACACCTGGGGACACTTGGGGACACCTGGGGACCACAGGGACAGCAGGGACACCTGGGGACAGCAAGGACACGAGAGCACACCTGGGGACATCTGGGGACAGCAGGGACATGAGGGGACACCACTGATGCCACCAGGGCCACTCTGGGGTCACTGCTGTCCCCAGGGCCACCAGGCTGCCATTGTCTGCTCTGCCACCACAGCTGTGTGTCCCTGCTGTCCCCAGGGCCACTTGTGTCACCAGCTGGCACCAGCGTCCCCATTTCCTCCCTCTGCTGCTTCTGTCCCCTCGTGTCACCTGTCCCCTCCGTGTCACCTGTCCCCTCCGTGTCACCTGTTCCCTCCATGTCACCTGTCCCCTCGTGTCACCTGTTCCCTCGTGTCACCTGTCCCCTCGTGTCACCTGTCCCCTCCATGTCACCTGTCCCCTCGTGTCACCTGTCCCCTCCGTGTCACCTGTCCCCTCTGTGTCACCTGTCCCCTCCGTGTCACCTGTCCCCTTGTGTCACCTGTCCCCTCGTGTCACCTGTCCCCTCTGTGTCACCTGTTCCCTCGTGTCACCTGTCCCCTCGTGTCACCTGTTCCCTGCATGTCACCTGTCCCCTCTGTGTCACCTGTTCCCTCCATGTCACCTGTCCCCTCGTGTCACCTGTTCCCTCCGTGTCACCTGTCCCCTCGTGTCACCTGTCCCCTCGTGTCACCGCTCCCAGGGTGGCATGGGGACAGGAGCCCCCATGACCAGTGTCACCAACCTGACAGAGGCTCGGTGACACCAGTGCCACCTGTGTCCCCCGAGGGGCGTGGTGACAGGGCTGGGGGTGTCCCCAGGGGACACAGGTGACAGTGCCATCCCCCAGGTGGCTCTTGTGGGACAGGCACCCCCCGATGCCAGTGTCACCGGGGGGGTTGGGGACACAGGTGGTGGCACAGGTGACACAGGTGACAGCGCTGTCCCCTGTCCCCAGGTGGCTGTTCCGGGACGGGCTCCTCCCCGATGCCAGTGCCCCTGGGGGGGTTGGTGGCACAGGTGGTGGCACAGGTGACACAGGTGACACAGGTGACAGGGCTGTCCCCTGTCCCCAGGTGGCTGTTCCGGGACGGGCTCCTCCCCGATGCCACGCGCGTCGTCGGCTTCGCCCGCTCGCCCCTCACCGTGGAGCTCATCCGGGAGCAGACCCTGCCCTACCTCAAGGTGACAGGGCTGTCCCCTCCCGGCCTCACCTGTCCCCTCCCGGCCTCACCTGTCCCCTCCTGACCCTTCCCGGCCTCACCTGTCCCCTCCCGGCCTCACCTGTCCCCTCCTGACCCTTCCCGGCCTCACCTGTCCCCTCCCGGCCTCACCTGTCCCTCCTGTCCCCTCCCGGCCTCACCTGTCCCCTCCTGTCCCCTCCCGGCCTCACCTGTCCCCTCCCGGCCTCACCTGTCCCCTCTTGGTCTCACCTGTCCCTCCTGTCACTTCCTGCCTCACCTGTCCCCTCCCGGCCTCACCTGTCCCCTCCCGGCCTCACCTGTCCCCTTCTGTCCCCTCCCGGCCTCACCTGTCCCCTCTTGGTCTCACCTGTCCCTCCTGTCCCCTCCCGGCCTCACCTGTCCCCTCCCGGCCTCACCTGTCCCCTTCTGTCCCCTCCTGGCCTTACCTGTCCCCTGTCCCTGTCTGTGTCCACAGGTGATTCCTGAGGATGGTCTCTGTGTCCCTTGTCTCACCTGTCCCCTGTCTCTGTCTCACCTGTCCCTTGTCACACCTGTTCTGTCTCACCTGTCCCTGTGTGTCCCCACAGGTGATCCCTGAGGACAGGCTCCACCTGGCCATGTTCCTGTCCCTGTCTCACCTGTCCCCTGTCTCACCTGTCCCCTGTTCCTGTCTCATCTGTCCCCTGTTCCTGTCTCTCCTGTCCCCTGTCCCCACAGGTGACCCCTGAAGACAGACCTCGCCTGGCCACCTTCCTGTCCCTGTCTCACCTGTCCCCTGTCCCCACAGGTGATCCCTGAGGACGGGCCCCACCTGGCCACGTTCCTGTCCCTGTCTCACCTGTCCCTGTCTCACCTGTCCCCTGAGGATGAGCCCCACCTGGCCACATTCCTGTCCCTGTCTCACCTGTCCCCTGTCCCACAGGTGATCCCTGAGGACGGGCCCCACCTGGCCACGTTCCTGTCCCTGTCTCACCTGTCCCTGTCTCACCTGTCCCCTGTCCCCACAGGTGACCCCTGAGGACGGGCCCCGCCTGGCCACCTTCCTGTCTCTGTCTCACCTGTCCCCTGTCTCTGTCACACCTGTCCCTGTCTCACCTGTCCCCTGTCTCTGTCTCACCTGTCTCTGTCTCACCTGTCCCCTGTTCCTGTCTCACCTGTCCCCTGTCCCCACAGGTGACCCCTGAAGACAGGCCCCACCTGGCCATGTTCCTGTCCCTGTCTCATCTGTCCCCTGTCTCTGTCTCACCTGTCCCCTGTTCCTGTCTCACCTGTCCCCTGTCCCCACAGGTGACCCCTGAGGACGGGCCCCGCCTGGCCACGTTCCTGTCCATGTCCCCTGTCTCTGTCTCACCTGTCCCCTGTCACACCTGTTCTGTCTCACCTGTCCCCTGTCCCCACAGGTGACCCCTGAGGATGGCCCCCGCCTGGCCACCTTCCTGTCCCTGTCTCACCTGTCCCTGTCTCACCTGTCCCCTGAGGATGAGCCCCGCCTGGCCACCTTCCTGTCCCTGTCTCACCTGTCCCTGTCTCACCTGTCCCTGTCTCACCTGTCCCCACAGGTGACCCCTGAGGACGGGCCCCGCCTGGCCACCTTCCTGTCCCTGTCTCACCTGTCCCTGTCTCACCTGTCCCCACAGGTGACCCCTGAGGACGGGCCCCGCCTGGCCACCTTCCTGTCCCTGCAGAGCTTCGTGCGGGGTCAGTACGGGGACGAGGCCTCGTTCCGGGCGCTGGACGCTCACCTGCGGGGGCTGCCCGGGGGCGACCGCGCCCACCGGCTCTTCTACCTGGCCCTGCCCCCCAGCGTGTACACACCTGTGACCCAGCACCTGAGGGCTCTGTGCATGGGACAGGGGTGAGTGGGGACACGGGGACACACCTGGGACACACCTGGGACCCAGCACCTGAGGGTCAGGGGTGAGTGGGGACACCTGGGACACACCTGGGACCCCGCACCTGAGGGACAGGGGTGAGTGGGGACACGGGGACACACCTGGGACACACCTGGGACCCAGCACCTGAGGGACAGGGGTGAGTGGGGACACCTGGGACACACCTGGGACACACCTGGGACCCCGCACCTGAGGGACAGGGGTGAGTGGGGACACGGGGACACACCTGGGACACACCTGGGACCCAGCACCTGAGGGACAGGGGTGAGTGGGGACACGGGGACACACCTGGGACACACCTGTGACCCAGCACCTGAGGGACAGGGGTGAGTGGGGACACCTGGGACACACCTGGGACACACCTGGGACCCCGCACCTGAGGGACAGGGGTGAGTGGGGACACGGGGACACACCTGGGACACACCTGGGACCCAGCACCTGAGGGTCAGGGGTGAGTGGGGACACGGGGACACACCTGGGACACACCTGGGACCCAGCACCTGAGGGACAGGGGTGAGTGGGGACACGGGGACACACCTGGGACACACCTGGGACCCAGCACCTGAGGGACAGGGGTGAGTGGGGACACGGGGACCACGTCCTCCTGTGTCCCTGCACATTCCCATGTCCCCTGTATCCCATGTCACTTGTATGTCCCCATGTGTTCCCATGTTCCTTGTGCTCTCATGTATCTCCACATCTTCTGCATCCCCGTGTGCCATCGTGTCCCCATCTTGTCCCCATGTCCGCCCGTGTGCCCGTGTGTCCCGTGTCCTCATGTCCCCCCATCCCTACATTCCTTACATCCCACGTGTCCCCACGTCCCTCCGTGTTCCTCGTGTCCCCGTATGTCCCGTGTCCTCTGTGTCTGTGCATGTCCCCCCACGTCCACGTCTCTCGTGTCCCCCCGTGTCCCCCCGTCCCCAGGTGGAACCGCGTGATCGTGGAGAAGCCCTTTGGGCGGGACCTGGGCTCGTCGGAGGAGCTGTCGGCGCACCTGAGCGCGCTGTTCCGCGAGGAGCAGATCTACCGCATGGACCACTACCTGGGCAAGGAGATGGTGCAGAGCCTGATGGTGCTGCGGTGAGCTGGGGACACAGCAGGGGACAGGGGACACGGCGGGGGACAGGGGACACGGCCTCACCCACCCCTCGCCCACCCCAGCTTCGGCAACCGCATCTTCGGGCCCATCTGGAACCGCGACAACGTCGCCTGCGTGGTGCTCACCTTCAAGGAGCCCTTCGGCACCGAGGGCCGCGGCGGCTACTTCGACGACTTCGGCATCATCCGGTGAGGACGGACGTGCCCCGGCGTCCCCGTGGCCTCTCCTTGTCCTCCCATGTCCCCCAACCCCCGTGGCAGCGCCGGCTCCCCACAGGGACGTCATGCAGAACCACCTTCTGCAGCTGCTCTGCCTGGTGGCCATGGAGAAGCCGGCATCCACCAACCCCGACGATGTCCGTGACGAGAAGGTGGGGACGGCAGGGACACCGGGGTGTCACCAAAGCGTCACCGCCCCCCGACACCGCACCGGTCACTGAACTTTATGTCCCTGGTGGGCACGTCGTGGTCATGGCCGTAGGGACCATCCTCAGATGGCCTCAGGGTTGTGTCCCCTTATGGCCACATTCCCCCATCCCAGTTGTGTCCCACCACCACGTTCTTGATGGTGGCCCCCAAAGCCACGTCCCTCGTAGCCGCATCCCCAACTTTGTTCCATCACCCCATTATTGATGGTGGCCCCCCAAAACCACATTCCCCATGGCCATGTTCTCACTGCCCATGTCCCCAACCATGTCCTGTCATGCTGTCATCCCCAGTGCCAGAGCTCCTGTAGCCATGTCCCAAACCGCATCCTCTCAACACCTTCTTGTTGATGACCCCTCAAAACCACGTCCCCCAGTGGCTACATCCCCCACACCCCCATCCCACTGCCTGTTTTTAGTGGTGGTCCCCATAAGCACGTCCCCAGTGGTCCCACCCCGTGGTCTCACTGGAGCCCCCATAACCAGGTGTCCCTCACCCGTTCCCCAGGTGAAGGTGCTCAAGTGCATCAGCCCGGTGGAGCTGCAGGACGTAGTGCTGGGCCAGTACGTGGGCAACCCCGAGGGTCCCCCCGAGGCACAGAAGGGCTACCTGGACGACCCCACGGTGCCCCCAGGCTCCACCACGCCCACCTTCGCCACCGCCGTGCTGCGTGTGGCCAACGAGCGCTGGGACGGTGAGAGGGGGTGACGGCCGTGATGGTGATGGCTGCGATGCGGTGGCGATGGTGGCCACGGTGATGACATTTGTGGTTGTGATGATGATGCTGGTGGTGGTGGTGGTGGTGGAAATGGTGGTAGTGATGATGAGGATGGTGGCGGTGGCCATGGAGATGACGCTGCTGCTGTTCATGCTGATGGTTGTGGAGATGGTGCTGTTGATGGTGGCGATGATGCTGGCCAGGAGATGGTGCTGATGGTGACGATGGCCACAGTGGTGACATGGATGATAGAGGTTTTGACCGTGATGATGGTGATGGTTGGGATGATGATGGAGATGACAAACAATGGTGGCGTCTGTGATGATGACGATGGTGGTGGTGACAATGCCGATGGTGTCCCAGGTGTGCCATTGGTGCTGCACTACGGGACATGCTGGGATGGAGATGGGTGGTGGTGATGATGGGTGGTGAGGACTGTGATGACACTGATGGATGATGACAATGGTGATAACATTGATGGCTGCTGATGATTTTGACAATGTTGGTGGTGGAGTTGATGATGGTGATGGATGTTGATGATGTGGAGCTGACAATAACAGTGTTGGTGGATGGATATTGATGATGACGACGGTTGATGACATTGATTATCATGGTGGATGCTGATGACTGGTGATATTGATGGATGTTGACAATGTGGATGATGACAGTGTTGGTGATGATGGTGATGGATGATGACAATGATGACAATGTTGATTGAAGTTGATGAAGATATTGACAACGATGTTGGTGATGATGATGATGTTGCTGGCTATTGATGATGATGGTGATAGCCATGTTGATGGGTGTCGATGACTGATGATTTGACAATGTTGGTGCTGCTGCTGCTGAGATGATGGGACCGATGGTGATGTCAACGATGATGATGTCGATGTTGAGGATGCCAGCGTTGATAACATCGGTGATGTTGTTGATGACAATGTTGGCGATGACAGTGACAACGCTGACCATGACGAGGACCCCTCAGGTGTCCCCTCCATGCTGCGCTGCAGGAAGGCGCTGGGATGGCGATGGGTGGTGATTATGTGAATGATGTTGATGGATGTTGACGATGACGTCGATGATGACAATGACGATGATGATGTGGGTGGTGATGGATGTTGATGATGATGATGATATTGATGATGACAATGACAACAATGCCATTGATGGATGGTGATGGATGTTGATGACGATGATGTCAGTAATGACAATGACGACAATGGTGCAGATGGTGATGTTGATGGATGGTGATGGGTATTGATGACGATGATGTCATGGTGATGTTGATGGATGGTGATGGGTATTGATGACGATGATGTCAGCAATGACAATGGTGATGATGGTGTGGATGGTGACGTTGATGGATAGTGATGGATGTTGATGACAATGATGTCATGGTGACGTTGATGGATGGTGATGGGTGTTGATGACGATGATGATGATGGTATGGATGGTAATGTTGATGGACGGTGATGACGACGATGTTAACGATGATGATGATGACGATGATGATATGATGATGACAATGACAACAATGCCATTGATGGACGGTGATGGATGTTGATGATGATGATGTCATGGTGATGTTGATGGATGGTGATGGGTATTGATGACGATGATGATGATGGTGTGGATGGTGGCGTTGATGGACGGTGATGACGACAATGTTAACGATGATGATGACGACGATGATGATATGATGATGACAATGATAACAATGCCATTGATGGATGGTGATGGGTGTTGATGACGATGATGTCCGCAATGACGATGATGATGATGGTATGGATGGTGGTGTTGATGGATGGTGATGGATGTTGATGACGATGATGTCAGCAATGATGATGATGATGATGGTATGGATGGTGGTGTTGATGGATGGTGATGGATGTTGATGACGATACCAGCGATGACAATGATAACAATGATGCAGATGGTGATGTTGATGGATGGTGATGGATGTTGATGACGATGATGTCCACAATGACGATGATGATGATGCTATGGATGGTGGTGTTGATGGATGGTGATGACGACAATGTTAACAATGATGATAATGACAATGACGATACGATGATGACAACGATGACATGATGACGACAACAACCACCCCGCCGTCCCCAGGCGTCCCGTTCGTGCTGCGCTGCGGGAAGGCGCTGAACGAGCGCAAGGCCGAGGTGCGGCTGCAGTTCCGGGAGGTGCCCGGGGACATCTTCTCCCGGCAGTGCAAGCGCAACGAGCTGGTGGTGCGCGTGCAGCCGCGCGAGGCCGTCTACGCCAAACTCAACACCAAGAAACCCGGCATGTTCCTGCGGCCCGAGGAGTCCGAGCTCGACCTCACCTACGGCAGCCGATACAAGGTGCCCAACATGGGCGGGGGGCACGGGCACGGAGCGCTGAGACCCAAAATGGGCTTTGGGGACACAAAAATGGGGCACTGAGACCCAAAATGGGGTTTGGGGACAGAAAAATGGAGCATTGAGACCCAAAATGGGGTTGGGGACAGAAAAATGGGGCACTGAGAACCAAAATGGGGTTTGGGGACAGAAAAATGGAGAATTGAGAAACAAAAATGGAGATGGGGACAGAAAAATGGGGCACTGAGAACCAAAATGGGGTTTGGGGACACAAAAATGGGGTTTGGGGACAGAAAAATGGGGCACTGAGAACCAAAATGGGGTTTGGGGACAGAAAAATGGAGCATTGAGACCCAAAAATGGAGATGGGGACACAAAAATGGGGCATTGAGACCCAAAAATGGGGTTTGGGGACAGAAAAATGGAGAATTGAGACCCAAAATGGGGTTTGGGGACAGAAAAATGGAGCATTAAGAACCAAAATGGGGTTTGGGGACAGAAAAATGGAGAATTGAGACCCAAAAATGAGGATGGGGACACAAAAATGGAGAATTGAGACCAAAAATGGGGATGGGGACAGAAAAATGGGGCATTGAGAACCAAAAATGGGGTTTGGGGACAGAAAAATGGGGCATTGAGACCCAAAATGGGGTTTGGGGACAGAAAAATGGGGCATTGAGACCCAAAATGGGGTTTGGGGACAGAAAAATGGGGCATTAAGAACCAAAATGGGGTTTGGGGACAGAAAAATGGGGCACTGAGACCCAAAATGGGGTTTGAGGACCCAAAATGGGGTTTGGGGACCCAAAATGGAGTTTGGGGACCCAAAATGGAATTTGGGGACCCAAAATGGAGTTTGAGGACCCAAAATGGGGTTTGAGGACCCAAAACGGGGTTTGAGGACCCAAAATGGGGTTTGAGGACCCAAAACGGGGTTTGGGGACCCAAAATGGAGTTTGGGGACCCAAAATGGAGTTTGAGGACCCAAAATGGGGTTTGAGGACCAGGCCACCCTGTGTCCCCCAGGACGTGAAGCTGCCGGACGCGTACGAGCGGCTGCTGCTGGACGTCATCTGCGGGAACCAAATGCACTTTGTGCGCAGGTGAGGGGACAGGGGACACCTGGGGACACCTGGGGACAGGGGGGACTTGACCTCAGGTGGGGACTGGGGACAGGTGGGACATGGTAAGGACAGGTGGGACACAGAGAGGAGGGCACAGGTGGGACAGAGGGACAGGTGACACTTGGGGATATGGCAGAGGGACAGGTGACACCTGGGGACAGGTGGGGACATGGTGGGGGGACAGGTGGGACTTGACATCAGGTGGGGTCTGGGGACATGTCGGATGTGGTGAGGACAGGTGGGACATAGAGGGGAGGGCACAGGTGGGACAGGTGACACCTGGGGACAGGTGGGACATGGGAACACCTGGGGACAGGTGGGACATGGGACAGGTGGGACATGGGAACACCTGGGGACAGGTGGGACATGGGAACAGGTGGGGTCTGGGGACAGGTGAGACATGGTGGGGACAGGTTGGACATAAAGGGACGGGCACAGGTGGGACAGATGACACCTGGGGACAGCTGGGACGTGGGGACAGGTGGGACATGGGGACAGGTGGGACGTGGGGACAGGTGGGACTTGACCTCAGGTGGGGTCTGGGGACAGGTGGGACGTGGTGAGGACAGGTGGGACATAGAGAGGAGGACACAGGTGGGACAGAGGGACAGGTGACACCTGGGAACTGGGGACAGGTGGGACATGGGGACACCTGGGGAGGGCATTTTGGGGGCACAGGTGAGGGCAGTTTGGGGGACAGGTGAGGGCAGTTTGGGGCACAGGTGAGGGCAGTTTGGGGGACAGGTGAGGGCAGTTTGGGGGGCACAGGTGAGGGCAGTTTGGGGGACAGGTGAGGGCAGTTTGGGGGCACAGGTGACTCTGGGCAGGGCAGGGGGTCCCAGCATGAGGGGGATGATGGGACCAATTTGGGGGGGCTGCTGGGGCCAGTTTGGAGCGGGCAAAAAGGGCTCAGGTGAGCTTGAGGGCACAGGCGGGGCCAGTTTGGGGGGCCCAGGTGTGCTCCAGGAGGGCCCAGGTGAGGTTTGGGGTGCCCCAGCTGAGTTTTGGGGTGTCCCCCCCCCCATAGTGACGAGCTGCGCGAGGCCTGGCGCATCTTCACCCCCCTCCTGCACCAGATCGAGCAGCGCCGCGAGCCCCCCATCCCCTACCCCTACGGCAGGTGAGCCCCAGCACCTGGGGGGACACCTGGGGGCACACCTGGGGGAGATACGCAGCGGTTTGGGGGGGCTGGGGGCGTACCTGGGGGGGCAGAGGTGGGGGGACACCCGGTGCAGGAATTTTGGGGGTCGGGGAGGGCACCTGGGCACACCTGGGCACACCTGGGAGGGGAGGGGCTGGTCCTGCTGGGGGGTCTCACTGGGGATTTGTGTTGTCCCAGAGGTTTGGGGGGGGGTCTCGCCGAGGATTTGGGGGGTCTGGGGGGTCGCGGGGATCCCCCCCTGACCCCTGGATCCCCCCGTTTCCCAGCCGGGGTCCCCCCGAGGCGGATGAGCTCCTGCGGCGGGCGGGGTTCCTGTACGAGGGCACCTATCGGTGGGTGCCCCCCCCCGGGCCCGACCCCCACTCCTGACCCACGGCTGGACCCCCAAAAACACTCCGGGGCTCTGGGCCGGGGGTCGGTGCCCCATGGGACCCCCCCGCCCCGTAATCCCCCCCAAATCATGTCCCACAGACCCCCACCACCGCCCCAATCGTGCTCCAGAGTGCCCCAAACACACTCCAGCCCCCCAAAAACACCTCTGGGCTGGGGGGGCTCCCCAAACCCCCCTGCGCCCCCCAGAGCCCCCCAACCTAGCCCCGTAGACCCCCAGAGCCCCCCAGAGCCCCCCAGCTGGGACCAAAGCCCCCCGTGCTTGAATCGAGCTCCCAAAGCTTCATGATCCCCTCATTGTCCTCGCCCCCGACATCAGGAGCAACTAATGATTAACGCAAATCAATGAATCAATTAATCTGCCATTAACCAGGACCAATTAAACCCACCTTTGGCTAATTAATTATCACCAGCACCTTCTAATTGCCCCCAGGCACTTACAGGGCAGAGCTCCCCTATGGCACTTATGGGGTGGAACCCCAACACTTGTAGGGTCAGGACCCCAAAATTTGTGGGGCGGGACCCCAACAGTTGTGAGGCAGGACCCCAACATTTTTGGGGCAGGACCCCAACAGTTGTGGGGTCAGGACCCCAAAAGTTATGGGGCAGAACCTCAACACTTGTGGGGCAGAACCCCAACACTTGTGGGGCGGGACCCCGACATTTTTGGGGCAGAACCCCAACACTTGTGGGGTCAGGGCCCCAAAAGTTATGGGGTAGAACCCCAAAAGTTATGGGGCAGAACCCCAACACCTGTGGGGCAGGACCCCGACATTTTTGGGGCAGAACCCAAACACTTGTGGGGTCAGGGCCCCAAAAGTTATGGGGTAGAACCTCAACACTTGTGGGGCAGAACCCAAACATTTTTGGGGCTGAACCCCAACACTTGTGGGGTCAGGACCCCAAAATTTATGGGGTCAGGACCCCAATAGTTATGGGGCAGAACCCCAACATTTTTGGGGCTGAACCCCAACACTTGTGGGGCAGGACCCCAAAATTTGTGGGGCTGAACCCCGACATTTGTGGGGCAGGACCCCAACACTTGTGGGGTCAGTACCCCAAAATTTGTGGGGTGGGACCCCGACATTTTTGGGGCAGGACCCCGACAGTTATGGGGCACAAGCCCCATGGGGGAGGGGAGCCCCTGGATCCCAAAGGGGGCGGGATCAAGGTGCATGGGTGGGGTTTATGCTAATGAGGAAGACGGGTTTATGCTAATGAGGAAGACGGGTTTATGCTAATGAGGAAGCAGGGTTTATGCTAATGAGGAAGACGGGTTTATGCTAATGAGGAAGCATTGCCATTGCTGGGAGAACCCTGGCGGGGGCGGGGCCAGCGAGCCAGCAGCCAATCTGGAGGCAGTGGGCGGGGCTGCACCAGAGCACCGATGGCACCGCTGTTACCTGGGCACACCTGGGGCACACCTGGGCACACCATGGCACACCTGGGCACACCATGGCACACCTGGGCACACCAGAGCACACCTGGGCACGCCTGAGCACACCGTGGCACACCTGACCACTGCTGGGCACATCTGAGCACACCTGGGCACACCTGAGCACTGCTGGGCACACCTGGGCACATCTGAGCACACCTGAGCACTGCTGGGCACACCTGAGCACTGCTGGGCACATCTGAGCACACCTGAGCACTGCTGGGCACACCTGAGCACCTCCTGGGCACTCTTGAGCACACCTGGGCATACCTGGGCTCACCTGGGCACACCTGAGCACTGCTGGGCACACCTCGGCTCATCTGAGCACACCTGGGCATACCTGGGCACTCCTGGGCATACCTGGGAATACCTGAGCACACCTGGGGCACGCCTGAGCACACCTGAGCATTCCTTAACACATCTTGGCTCACCTGAGCACACCTGGGCATACCTGGGCACACCTGGGCACACCTGGGCACGCCTAAGCACACCTGGGTATACCTGGGCACACCTGAGCACTGCTGGACACACCTGGGCATACCTGAGCACACCTGGAGACACTTGAGCACTCTTGGGCATACCTGGGCACACCTGGGGCACAACTGACCACATCTGGGCACACCTGGACACACCTGGGCATTCCTGAGCACTGCTGGGCACACCTGGGCATACCTGGACTCACCTGGGAATACCTGAGCACACCTGGGGCACACCTGAGCACACCTGGGCATACCTGGGCACTGCTGGGCACGCCTGAGCACACCTGGGCACACCTGAGCACTTCTGGGCACACCTGAGCACTGCTGGGCACATCTGAGCACACCTGGGCACACCTGGGCATTCCTGAGCACACCTGGGCACACCTGGGCATTCCTGAGCACACCTGGGCACAGCTGGGCATACCTGGGCACTGCTGGGCACGCCTGAGCACACGTGGGCACACCTGAGCACTCCTGAGCACTGCTGGGCACACCTGGGGCACACCTGGGCACACCTGAGCACACCTGAGCATACCTGGGCACACCTGGACACACCTGAGCACACCATGGCACACCTGACCACACGTGGGAATACCTGAGCACTGCTGGGCACACCTGGGGCACACCATGGCACGCCTGACCACACCTGGGAATACCTGAGCACACCTGAGCACTGCTGGGCACACCTGGGGCACACCTGGACACACCTGAGCACACCTGGAGCACAACTGGGCATACCTGGGCTCACCTGAGCACACCTGGGCATATCTGGGGCACTGCGGAGCACACCTGGGGCGCACCTGGGCACACCTGACCCAGTGACCCAGAACCACAGACCAGTGAGATCCAGAACCACAGAGCCGGTGAGATCCAGAACCACAGACCGGTGAGATCCAGACCAGTGAGATCCAGAACCACAGACCAGTGAGATCCAGAACCACAGACCGGTGAGATCCAGAACCACAGACCTGGTGAGATCCAGAACCACAGACCGGTGAGATCCAGAACCACAGACCCGGTGAGATCCAGAACCACAGACCTGGTGAGATCCAGAACCACAGACCAGTGAGATCCAGAACCACAGACCGGTGAGATCCAGAACCACAGACCGGTGAGATCCAGAACCACAGACCGGTGAGATCCAGAACCACAGACCAGTGAGATCCAGAACCACAGACCCGGTGAGATCCAGAACCACAGACCGGTGAGATCCAGAACCACAGACCAGTGAGATCCAGAACCACAGACCCGGTGAGATCCAGAACCACAGACCCGGTGAGATCCAGAACCGCAGATCAGTGAGATCCAGAACCACAGACCAGTGAGATCCAGAACCACAGACCAGTGAGACCCAGAACCACAGACTGGTGACCCAGCACCACCGCCCCCGTTCCAGCCAGCAGGAAGGGTGGAGAAGGGACTCCATTTCCAAACCCCCAGGAACAGCCAATCCCGCTACAGCCGCACCACGGCACAGCCGGCTGGGCTGGCCGGGATCACCCAAATCCCGACGAGTCAGGTGGGTGTCAGGCTCAGGTGGGTGATGGGAACCCAGGTGGGTGTCAGGAGCCCAGGTGGGTGTCAGGAGCTCAGGTGTCAGGAGCTCAGGTGTCAGGAGCCCAGGTGGGTGTCGGGAGCTCAGGTGGGTGTCAGGAGCCCAGGTGGGTGTCCCACTGGGTGTCAGGAGCTCAGGTGGGTGTCTGGAGCCCAGGTGGGTGTCAGGCTCAGGTGGGTGTCCCACTGGGTGTCGGGAGCTCAGGTGGGTGTCAGGAGCTCAGTGGGTGTCAGGCTCAGGTGGGTGTCTGGAGCCCAGGTGGGTGTCAGGAGCTCAGATGGGTGTCCCGCTGGGTGTCAGGCTCAGGTGGGTGTCAGGAGCTCAGGTGGGTGTCTGGAGCTCAGGTGGGTGTCAGGAGCTCAGGTGGGTGTCAGGAGCTCAGTGGGTGTCAGGCTCAGGTGGGTGTCAGGAGCTCGGTGGGTGTCGGATGCTCAGGTGGGTGTCAGGAGCTCAGTGGGTGTCAGGCTCAGGTGGGTGTCAGGCTCAGGTGGGTGTCAGGAGCTCAGGTGGGTGTCAGGCTCAGGTGGGTGTCAGGCTCAGGTGGGTGTCAGGAGCTCAGGTGGGTGTCAGGCTCAGGTGGGTGTCAGGCTCAGGTGGGTGTCCCGCTGGGTGTCAGGCTCAGGTGGGTGTCAGGCTCAGGTGGGTGTCAGGAGCTCTGTGGGTGTCAGGCTCAGGTGGGTGTCAGGAGCTCAGGTGGGTGTCAGGAGCTCAGGTGTCAGGCTCAGGTGGGTGTCAGGAGCTCAGTGGGTGTCAGGCTCAGGTGGGTGTCAGGAACTCAGGTGGGTGTCAGGAGCTCTGTGGGTGTCAGGAGCTCTGTGGGTGTCAGGCTCAGGTGGGTGTCAGGAGCTCAGTGGGTGTCAGGCTCAGGTGGGTGTCAGGAGCTCAGATGGGTGTCAGGCTCAGGTGGGTGTCAGGAGCTCAGGTGGGTGTCAGGAGCTCAGTGGGTGTCAGGCTCAGGTGGGTGTCAGGAGCTCAGATGGGTGTCCCGCTGGGTGTCAGGCTCAGGTGGGTGTCAGGAGCTCAGTGGGTGTCAGGCTCAGGTGGGTGTCAGGCTCAGGTGGGTGTCTGGAGCTCAGTGGGTGTCAGGCTCAGGTGGGTGTCAGGCTCAGGTGGGTGTCAGGCTCAGGTGGGTGTCAGGAGCTCAGGTGGGTGTCAGGAGCCCAGGTGGGTGTCAGGCTCAGGTGGGTGTCAGGAGCTCTGTGGGTGTCAGGCTCAGGTGGGTGTCAGGCTCAGGTGGGTGTCCCCCTGCGCAGGGCTCCGGGGTTCCAGCACAGCAAACCCCGGCGGGGCCGGGCAGCCGGCCCGGCTCCATTGCCAACACATCGATCCCAATGGGAGGAAATGTCGGTGTGTGGCTCAACTGAGGAGGTGGAATGGTTTCTTTATTCTCACTGTGCTGAAGAACATCAATAAACTCGAGAAAAGC